>NC_135572.1:302532630-302780130 GCF_965152235.1 Eretmochelys imbricata
CAACCACACTTTCCCGAGCGTGCCCTGGTTGTGCTTGGAAGGCATCACTGCGTATTGCAGGGGTGGGAGGCACGACGCTGTTCATCTCCCTGTTCATCTCCCTTCCACCCCAACCCGGTGCCACTTTTGTAACAATCAAACTATTTGTGGGTCTTTACGCTGGTGCCTGTCTTCAAGCACCATCCAGGTTGCTATGGGAAAGGGGGTTGTGCTGAGGTTGCAACCAGTGATCCCAAGGATGTCTTAACAAAAGCTACAGCACAAAACCTCTCGCCCAGGCCTCGTGGCCTGATTCACCAGGGCTGTAGCAGCAAACCGACTCTTGCAGTAGCTAGCAGTTCTGCTTAAGTTGTGGCTTGCAGGGAAGTGCACTGAGGGTTTTTTCTTTTATAAAAAGATTTAACCTTGCACCAGAAACAATGTATGCACTGTCAATATTACCCTTGTGCTTTGTATTCTTTGCAGCTGAAACCTTGTCCGTAGGCACATCCTCCATGCTGAAACAGAGAGTTTCCCAGATTAGAAGGTGGAAAAGAAGACTTGGGAGGACATGTTCAATGAGTTAATGCGTGCCTCCGAGAGTGACAAGATGGAGCTCAGTGCATGGAGGACTGTGCTGTCAGAGAGCCTACACAATGACTGCGAGGACAGAATAGCATGCAGGGAACACATGTGTGACACACAGGACAAGATGGTACAGATTATGAGGGAGCAAACCGGTTGAGGTTCAAGAAAGGGAGCTGGACACTACAGTCCCTCTGCAGCCCGTGCTGAACCTGCTGCCATTGTTGCCAAGTTCCACATCCTCCTCTCTCAGACGTCCTAGGATATGGGGGCGGAAAGTCTAGTATCCCTTGCACTCAACTCCAGGGGAGGGTGCAAGGACGAGAAGGTGCCCATTCCCACACTTCTGATTGTTACTGCAGTGCAATTGTAAGCAAGCTGTCCTTGTTCCTCCTCCCACCCCAGTGTTATCAGCCCTTCTGCCCCAGGTTGTCTTACTTTTCTTTGCTGTTTCTCAAAGTTTGTGAGCATAATAAAAATCAATGGATTGAGGAGAAAAGGCTCTTTATTCATTTAGCACACTGTGGTTAGCGGGGGTGTAATTTACAGGGGAGTACATGCAATGAAGGGGACAGCTAGGTAAGGAACAACACACGTAAGTGTCACATTACTGTGGGTCATTGATTAAACTAGTTTTCAAAGCCTCATGGAGACGCAGTGCACCTCGATGTGATCTTCTTATTGCCCTGGTGTCTGGCTGCTCAAAACTGGCTGCCAGGTGATCTGCCTTCACCCCCCACACTGCCAGAAACTTTTCTCCCTTTGTTTCATGGATATTATGGAGCACACAGCACGCAGCAACAATAATAGGGATATTGCTTTCACTGAGGTCTACCTAGTAAGCAAACTACGCCAGTGGGCTTTTAAACATCCAAAGGCACATTCTACCACCATTCTGCCTTGTTCAACCTATGGTTGAACCACTCCTTACTGCTGTCCAGGCTGCCTCTGTACAGCTTCATGAGCCATGGGAGCAAGGGGTAGGCTGGATCTCTCAGGATCACAATTGGCATTTCATCATCACCCAGGGTTATTTTGCAGTCTGGAAAGAAATTTCCTTCTTGCAGCTTTCTGAACAAACAAGAGTTTATAAAGATGCGTGCATCATGCACCTTTCCTGACCATCCTATGCTGATGTTGGTGAAATGGCTCCTGTGATTCACCAGCACTTGCAACACCATTAAGAAGTACCCCTTTCAATTTATGTACTCTTTGGCAAGGTGGTCTGCTGCCGAATTAGGGATATGCATTCTGTCTATCACCCCACCGCAGTTAGGGAACCCCATCATGGCAAAAGCATCCACTATGTCCTGTACATTTCACAGAGTCACTACCCTTCTGAGCAGAAGTCTATTGATTGCCCTGGCAACTTGGATCACAGCAGACCCCATGAAAGATTTACTGACTCTAAATTGATTCCACACTGACCAGTAGCAGTCTGGTGTTGCAAGCTTCCACAGAGCTATCACCACTCATTTCTCAACTGTCAGAGCAACTCTCTTTTTAGTATCGCTGCGCTTCAGGGCTGGGGAAAGCTCTTCACACAGTTCCATGAAAATGGCCTTGCACATTTGAAAGTTCTGCAGTGACTGCTCATCATCCCATAGCTGCATAACTGTGCATCCCACCAGTCAGTGCTTGTTTCCCGGGTCCAGAAGAGGCACTCCACCATGTCAAGGTGATACACAACTGTTGTCCGCATCTGTGAATTGCTCTACTGCATGGCTTCCAGCAGGACTGCTTGCATGGCACCACATTTTCTATATGGCAGCTCCTGCTTCAACTGAGCAAATAAGCAGGATAAGGCATGAGGTGTTTGTAATGCTCACAACTACTGTGTACAGCTGAGCAGGGTCCATGCTTGCTGTGCTATGGCATGTGTACAGGTAACCCAGGCTTAGGGAAAAGGGCACAAAAAAGGCTTGGTTTGTTTGCTGTTGATTTCAGGGATGGAGGGAAGGAGGAAGGCTAATGCCATGTTCCCATAACCACCTGTGCAAATGTTTTGGTCTCATGGGGCATTGCAAGCCCAACCCAACATTCCACTCACCGCCATGCACTGTGGGATAGCTACCCAGAGTGCCTCGATCCGTGAGTCGATGCAAGCCTTGCTAGTGAGGATGAGCTCTGCTGACACAATGTGCATAGTGGGGACATGCAGAATTGACTTGCTTAAATCGGAGGCTCAAAGTCAACTTAAATAAAATCGACTTAATTTTGTATTGTAGACATAGCCTGGGCCAGAACCCTAGCAGGATATTGGGGGCATTGGCAACCTCATAGTAAGCAATAATACATTCCAAAATTCACCTTGATTGTCTCCAGGTGGAAGTGGTGGAACTCTTTGATCTGTCTGCAATGGATACAAATAGTCTAGGAGACTTCTGAAATAATTTGGTCCTATCAAGTTAGAAAGTCATTGCTCTTATGACATCTAAGGTAGGGAAAGAAGCTTCCTGACCCAAGTTATGTGGTTTTGGAGAAAAAGGGCAGTAAACACATGGTCTGAGTCAGATGAAACTCAGATGATACCTTAGGAAGGAATTTGGGATGTGGAGGTAGAAACTTTATCCTTGAAAAATACTGCAAAGGGAGGACCCACCATCAAGGTCCTGATTTTCCCCAACTCTTTAAGCTGATGTAATAGCTAAAAAAATGTCTTCATGGATAAATATAATAATGAGCAGATCACTAAGGTTCAAAAGGAGGCCCTCTGAGAGCTCTGAGAACTAGTTTAAGATTCCAGACTGAAGTGGGGGCTTTTACTTGAAGGAAGAGGTTCCCCAGTCCTTTAATTAACTTCACACTTGTGCGGTGAAGGAATACTGAGAATCCTTCCACTGGAGAATGGAAGGCTGATGAACTTGATAAGCCTGTTTTCTGTTGTTGTATCAGGTAATCCAGCATAAGTGTCAGCAAGGCAGAATCAGGTGCAATTTGCCAGTATTCACACCAACAGCCAAATCTTTTCCACTTCTGAAGGTAGAACATGGGTAGACTCCTTCGTGCTATAGCTCTACTAAACAGGTGTACTGTAATCAATGAGCCATGCTTTGAGGCAGAGAATCTTTAGTCTGGGATGAAGCACTCAGCCCGCATCTTGAGAGAGAAGATGAGGGAAGGATGGAAGATTGATCGCTGGACAAAGACAATCAAAACAAATAAGATACCATGCTTGTCTTAGCCACATAGGGACTATAAGGATAACCTTGTCCTTGTCCTGCCTGATCTTGTTCATCACTTCTAGAATTAAAGGTTTGGAGGGGAAATACATAATACAGCTCCTTCATCTAAGGAAGGAGAAAGCATCTCCCAAGGATTGAAGACCTACGCATTCCCTTGAACAGATGAGGCAACACTTTTTGTTTGTGGCTGAGGCAAAAAGATCCACCTCTGGACGTTCCCACATTCAAAATATGTCTTCTAGGATCTATGGGTCCAGTGCCATTTGTAGTCTTGGGCGAAGCATCTGCTGAGACCATCAGCTGTGGTGTTTTGTACTCCAGGAAGGTACAGTGTCAAAATGTGAATACGATGGGTTGTGCACCAATTCCATAACTTTTATTGCTTCAGCATACAGAGAGAGGGATCTCGCTCCACCCTGCCAGTTGATATGAAACATGCAGGCCACATTGTCCATCAAGTTCTTGATAGACTTCCCTCTGATGAGAGGTAGAAAGTAGAGACAGGCATTTCTGACTACCTTAGTTCCAGCAGGTTGATGTAAAGACTGGTCTCCTGAAGTGACCATCTGTGCTGGACTACATGAAGACCGAAATGCACCCCTTCTCCCATCCAAGCAGCAATACATCTGTCCCAATGTTATGGTAATCCTTTCATCAGTCTAGGGAATCTTTCACCTGACACAAAACAGAAACTTATTTGTCAAAGCTGTGTCTATTTTGTGAATAGACTGTTCTGAGCTATGCTTGAAAGCAGCAAAGGCATAATCTTGCATGATTATGATTATGATGAAAGTGCAAGCTGCCATGTGACCCAGGTGCTGCAAACAGAACCTCACTGAGGTTTGAGAGCTTGCTTGAATAGTCTTGATGAAGTTTAATAAGGTTACGAATCTCTCCATAACAAGATAGGCCCTAGTAGTTAGTGAATCCAAAGACACCCCTATGAAGTAAATTTTCTGCATGTGGGTCAATGCAGACTTGTTGAAACTGAGCAGGAGGCCTAACTGCAGACAGTAATAGGGCCCTCTAGATGGCTGACAGCACTTCCTTATAAGACTGACCCTTGAACAGCCAGTTGTTGAGGTATGTAAACATGACAATTGCCTCTCAGTGAAGGGGAGCAGCCACCACTGCTAGAACTTTTGAGAACACTCTTGGAGTTGGGGAGGGTATCACAATATGGAAATAGGCATCTTGGAGGTTGAGGGCTAAAAAATAATCCCCTTGGTCCAATGAAGGAATTATCACTGCCTGAGTCACTATCCTGAAATTTTGGGGCTTCACAAATTTGTTTAGGAGGTTTAGATCTAAAATCGGTCTCCACCCTCTGTTTTTCTTGGGTTGAGAAAGTACCTCAGGAACCCCTTTCCCCCCTTGTAGAGCTGGGACAAGCTCTAGCACTCCTAATCCAGTTTGTCTCCTGTCTTAGTAGGAGCTCATGAGAGGGGTCCCTGAAGAGGGGGAAGAAGGGTGGGAAGGAGGGGGGATGTGAAGTAGATGACATAGCCCAGTGTAACAATCTCCAAAATTCATTTGCCTGTGGTAACGTGCTCTCATGCATGCTGTAAATCAGAGAGCTAGCTTCCAAATGGCGGGAGAAGGCAAACAGTTGTAGTTGGCAGGCTAAAAAGCATGGGAGGCTTCAAACTCTTAACCAGTCTGTCAAAACTGATGCTTGGAAGATGAAACTGTGTACCTGAACCAGATAGTTTTGTGTTTCCCTTCCTCTGGAACCTGTGCTTCTTTCTGGGGTTCGGTAGGTCTCTGGAACATGGAGAAATATATCACGTGGGAATCTCTGGGCAGTGGGAGATCTATTAAACCTTCTCTTGCTTGCAAGAATATAGATTCCCAGGAATCACAGAGTGGATCTGTAGTTTTTCAGAGTATGAAGGGACTCACCCATGTTCTCTGCAAACAACTTAGGCCTGTTGAAGGGAAGGTCCTCCACGGTACTCTGGAGCTTCTTTAGGAAGAAGCCACAATGACCTGTACATGACTACTGCTGTAGAGATGGAACAGGCTGTTGTGTCTCCAGCATCCAAGCATGCTTGGAGGGATGTCCAGGCTAATAATTGTCCTCCAGCAACAATAGTTTGGAATTGCTCTCTTTGTTCTGGAAGAAGGTGCTCAAAAAACTCATTAAACTATATAGTTCATGTGATTGTATTTGGACATAAAGGCCTGATAATTAGTGTCCCAAAATTGTACGGTCACTGATGAATAGGACTTCCGTCCAAAAAGATGGAGATTCTTCTATTCCTTGTTTTATACGGCTGCCTTGGCATTCTGTAGTTTTCTCTGCTCATTTATTGCCTCTACCACCAGGGAATAGGAGACAAATGGGAGAACAAAAATTCAGAGCCTTGATGGGAACATAGTCTTTCCTATCAGACCTCTTGCAAGTTGGTGGCACTTTAGCTGGGGTCTGCCGAACCATCCTCATGAGATCCAAGATCACCTCATTAATTAGAATGGTGACTCTGGTTGGTGTTGCTGATTGGAGGATATTTAATAACTTGTGTTGCAATTCCTTGACCTCTTCAAGCAGTATCTGAAGAGAGTCTGCCATGCTATTTGAAGAAGAAATATTAACTGAAGTATGTAACCTCTCGCTGAAACAAATCTCTGTGCCAGAGGACTGGAGAGTAGCTAACGTAACACCGATTTTTAAAAATGTCTCTAGAGGCGATCCTGGCAATTAATGGCTGGTGAACCTAACTTCAGTACCGGACAAATTGGTAGAAACTGTAGTAAGGAACAGATCTATCAGACACCTAGATGAACATGATTTGTTGGGGAAGAGTCATCTTGGCTTTTGTAAAGGGAACTCATGTCTTTGAGAGTGTCAACAAGCATGTGGACAAGGGCGATCAAGTGGATATAATGTACTTGGACTTTCATAAAGCCTTTGGCAAGGTCCCTCACCAAAGGCTCTTAAGCAAAGGAAGTAGTCATGAGATAAGAGGGAAAGTCCATTCATGAATCAGTAGCTGGTAAAAGATAGGAATCGAAAGATAGGAACTAATTATCAGTTTTCACAATGGAGAGAGGTAAACAGCAAGATCCCCTAAGGATCTACACTGAGACCTGTGCTGTTCAACATATTCATTAATGATCTGGAAAAAAGAGTGAATAGTGAAGTGGCAAAGTTTGCAGATGATACAAAATTATTCAAGATAGTTAAGTCCAAAGCTGACTGTGAAGAGTTCCAAAGGATCTCACTAAACTGGATGACTGGGCAACAAAATGGCAGATGAAATTCAACACTTGTAAGTGCAAAGTAATGCACACTGAAAAAAATAATCCCAACTACACGTGTACAATGATGAGTTCTAAATGAGCTGTTACCACTCAAACCATTAGGAAAGAGAAAGTAAGACAGAAAATATCATAATGCCAGTATATAAATCTATGGTGCATCCACACCTGGAATAGTGTCCAGTTCTCCCCATCTCAAAAAGAATACAGTGGAACTGGAAAAGGTTCAGAGAAAGGCAACAAAGAGTATCAAGAGTATGGAACGGCTTCCATACGAGGAGAGATTAAAAAGATTAGGGCTGTTCAGTTTAGAGAAGGTATGATGAAGGAGGGATATGACAGAGATCTATTAAAATCATGAATGGTGTGGAAAAAGTGAATAGAGAAGTGTTATTTACCCTTTCTACCATACAAAAACCAGGGGTCAACTAATGAAATTAAAAGGCAGCAGGTTTAAAACAAACAAACAAGAGGAAGTGTTTTTTTCATACAGTGTACAATTAACCTGTGGAACTCGTTGCCATGGGATGTTGTGATGGCCAAATGTATAACTGGGTTAAAAAAAGAACTAATAAATTCAGAGAGGATAGGTCCATCAGTACCTCTTAATCAAGATGGTCAGGGACGTAACCCCATGCTCGGGGTGATCCTAAACCAGGAGGGGAAGTGTGACAGTATCCCCGGGGTACAACCTGGAACTGGGTTACCATTGTTCCCCCTTAACTCTCCAGCCTGGGCTGTTTCTCACAATGTTTTGTTAGTGACAAGCAGCAAACCCTCCATCTTAGAAATTGATTACTATCGTTGTTGGCAGCATGCTCATTACTTTACAAGACACAAAAGTGGAGATGGACTATGCTCTGAGGCATTTTTAGTCTAAAGTGTAGCTATATGGTCTAATCTTTGCATTAGCTGGACCACACATATTTCACTTCCAATCATTTTTATGAAAATAACATATATTTTACAGTACTACCTGAAGTGACAATAAAAAACCCATAAAGCACTGATTCTACTCTGATTAAACTTTCCACAGAGAAGAAGTAATGGCCACAGATTATTAAAAAGGTCTAAAAGTCAGACACCATTATTGTAAGTTTCATTATTACAGTCTGAGCTTGTTTTATTGCAATGTAAATATTTGTTCTCAATGGTACAGTTGATTGTGATGAAAAAATCTAAGCAAATGTGGGCAGACCCAGCTCCCAGCTCCTACTACAAACCACTGGAGGCTTCTCCACAGCAAACAAAAGGAAATATAAACCTCATTCTCAGGGTAAGCCTTCACAGCAGAGGTAACTTGGGTGATCTGCACACAGGTCTGAGCACCAGGATTAGCCTATCCCCAGTGTGAGCAGTCACAATGCAAAGCAGTACTTGAGTTACTGTCTCTTCTCTGGTGCTCACTCAAGGGTGTCACTAGGATTTCTGGGGGCATATCCCCTGGTTCTTTGTGCTGCAGATAGCTGAACTCCTCTATGATTCTTTCCCAGTGAATTGGGGAAGAATTTGTCCATCTTTCTGGGTACACGCGGGGGACTCTGGGAAGGCACTGGAGACTATCAGCACTCAAATGATTCAGCCTGCATCCTCACTACAAAGTGGGCAGGATATTAGCTCGAATGAAAGCAGAACCCAGGCTCTAACCCTAACCCACGCCCCCAGCTATGCCAGCTAGCCCAGGTTCAAAGCAGACATGCCAAACCTGCAAAAAAAAAAAAATGCAGAAATTGGGCTTATTTTTGGCTTAATTGGCTTGTGAGTTGCTTGTTGGCTAGTTTTTGGCTTGTAGCTTGTTGCTTGTTTGGCTTGTAGCTTGTTGTAGCCTGTTGTTTCTTTTTTTGATCAGCTCCCGGCAAGGGGGGGCAAGAAGGAGCAAGGTGGGGAGAAAGTCATGGATGCACAGCAGACCCACGACAGTCCCAGATTGCACGCCGGGGGATCTAGTCATATAGAGTGTTGGGGTTCTTAGGGATTGGCTTGTTTTGGCCTTGTTTTGAAATGGGATTAGCTTGATTTTTGGCTTATTGTGAAAGTCGGGGGTGCTTATTTACCGTGTGAAAATTGGCAACTGTGGTTCAAAGCTCCACTTTGAGTGTTTTTTGTGTGTGGACAGGAGAGGAGTTAGGGGCAACACCCAAGTAAGAGCCCAGTGAGGTCTCTGCAGTGAAGACATTGCTTGAGAGTGACCTCACTTAGTTGTAGATATCACAAGACCAAAGGAATTGACTTTCAAATGCCCTGGTGATGGATCTGCTAAATTGGGGATTATAACTCCAATCAGTCTCTTCAATGTACTTCCCCTTCTCCTGGGCAGGTAATGAGATGGGAAAGGTCCTGAACCAGCAAGTTGCCATGCTCTGGGATGCAGCAAGTGCATAGCTAGCTAGGAGCAGCAGGGAAGCTGGATGCAGGGGCCGCATGCCTAGCCAGGAGCTCCAAGGAATCTGGAGGCAGCAAAGATTCTCCACGAACGATATGCAGAGCCATGTATGAAACAGGAGGTGGCTGACAGATATTACAGCTGTGTGCAGGTTTGTGTGGGACTTTTGGGGGAGAAGTAACAGTTGGGGAGGGAACCACTATAGAGGGGCCCCAATGAGAGACAGTAACTTAACCTGACCTGGTAAGTCATAGTAAGTTTTGGGGAGTTCAGTTTATATGTCACCAGTGCTTGAACCTGCTCCCTTTGAAGTTAATGGCAAAATTCCCATCAACTTCAACTGCCTCAGGTTTGGACTCTAAGGCCCCAAACTAGCAAAGCATGTAAGCACATGCTTAACTTTAAGCAGGTAAGCAGTCCTTTGACTTCAATGCGTGTGTTTAAGTGTTTCCTGGACTGGGGCCTAAATTAGGGATCACCTTCTATGCAAGTCATCTTACACACACATATGTAAGGAATGTATGTTAAAGTTTTATAAAACAAGGGTCCAAGTGCTTCCTCCAGTGCCTAGCAAGTAACCCAGCCAGCTGCTGCAGAACTCCACAGGGCAAAGCGAGAGTTGGGGAGAACCCTTCCTCAAAGAATGTAGTGGGTCACTACTCCATGGCCACTACTCTTGCCTAGCACTATTACAGAATTATGTCTGGATGATTACCAAAAGATCTGTGTGTGTGTGGTGTCTGTCTGTCTGTCTGTGTGTTGTATCACAACATGGTTAAAAGAACTGCTAATCCATGCAGGATACCTAACTTCCAACCGGCTAAATCAGACCAACCATGGAAAACCATGTTAAATCACGAGAATGCATTTAACAGGGACTGGGTGACCTAACCTCTCAGAACAAGCTGCGTTTTCAGTTTTTAATGACTCTTATAAATATTACCAGACATTACGCCAGCTGTGCCAGTAAAAGAATTCCTCACAAGATGGTCTTTAACAGTGAACATTTGCTTCTGAGATTGCCAAAATGAATATATTTATAGAAACATCTTCTCACTCTTAGAGGTTGAGCGTTCAGAACAGGGTTGAGCCTTAATGGCAGGATAGTGTCAGGAAGACTAAGACTATGATTATTATGATTTATTTGTATTATCATAGTGCCTAGGAGCCCAAAATATGGATGAGGATACCATTATGCTAGGTGCTGTACAAATACAGAACACAGAGAGTCCCTGCCCAAAGAGTTTACAATCTATCTGAACCTCAGTCTCCAGGACTAATAATCCATATCCTTCATGATTGCAGACAACAGTGATCTGGGGATCTGGATAATTTGATAAAAATAACAACATGTGCTATGTTTCAGAGTAGCTGCCGTGTTAGTCTGTATTCGCAAAAAGAGAAGGAGTACTTGTGGCACCTTAGAGACGAACCAATTTATTTGAGCATGAGCTTTCGTGAGCTACAGCTCACTTCATCGGATGTGTGAGATGGAATCATATGATGTAATAATGTCCACAGTGCCTCTTGCAGTGCTTACTTACTGCTTGGCTTCACAGTCAGTGGCCAACTAAGATATTTCTATTCATACCTCAGAACAGATTTTAATAATTCCTGTATAATCATATTAAGTAGAATGAATATGAAAAAATAATCACAAAATTTTCTGTCAGCTAACTTTCTCTTCTACATAGGAGACACTGTCTTGATATGCAGTATTAAGCATTAAAGAGGATCAAACGAAAAAAGATCAAAAATTCAAATGTTAGTCTTATTAGAGTCCACTTCAGGGTTATTTTCTTGTTTTTCATTTCCTGTCAGAACTTGATTCTCAGATGAATTTGACATATGCAAACTCTCTACACATGCAGTAATCAGATTTAGATTTAGATTTATGACTAGGATTAGTGGGTGGAACTGGGGCTAGATTGGGATCATCAGGACTTTGGTTGCTAGTCTCCTTAACTCTGGGCTTTGAAGAAAGATCTGGAAGCAATACATATTTGATAGCTATTATAATTCTGTATCACAGAAGTATTATTGAAATAACACATCACTATTAAAAATGAAAGCATTTCTGTTTTCCTGAAAAGTATATAATTATCTCCTGGAAAAAAGGAAAACTCAATGCATGTTACAGTGAATGTACACCAAAACTGATATGGAAAATTCCCTTGTATACTAACAGAATGTTCATTTTGAAGGGAAAAAAGCCCCCCAAAATTGCCACCTTTCTGCAACTTCTGAACAGGACTGTTTCAGAATTGCAGTATAGTATAGGGTCCCATACTTGCAGAAAAGGCCATTCTGAAGTCTGCAGGGTCCCTTTGGGAAACAATGGTTTTATTTAACAACTTGCCTTGGTGAACTTCAGAACAAGGATATTTTTTTCTCACACCATTTGTTTTTAAATCATATAGGATGAAAGACTGGAATGTGCCATCAAAAATATGTCATATTCAGTATGTACTTAAAGTCTGTTGACATCTCCTAAATCCATTTTACCAGCATGAATTGTGTTGCACAGTATTAATTAGCATTCTGTGTAACATATGGACTCAAATCATCCCAAAGGATGAAAGCCAGAGGGCAAGATTTTCTGTTCCTAAGTGACAAAAAGTATTGATGCTCAAGTATAAATATAATTAACTTTGTGCTGATGTGAGTTATTAAATCCACTCCGTGTCCCTGGTATAAGAGAAAATAAATAATAGTTTAATCCCAAGAATTAATTTCTTTATAACTGAAGTATTATGATGCAAAACAGTGTACCTGCAAAATGCATATTATTGAAATCTTACATTGCCCAGTAAATTCAGTGTTCTGGAACCAGTTTTGTTAGTAACATAATAACTTTGAGATTAGGAATGCCAAAGTTCGGATAGTGCTATAAGAGACAAAGTTAGTGAAAGTGTTAAACATCATAAACAGCATATTCAAATTAAGTAACAAATATTCAGGATGCATTGATTTCTCTCTATATATAAATCAATGCATATATAGACCATAGAATCATGGAAGTGTAGGACTGGAAGGGACCTCAAGAGGTCTTCTAGTCCAGTCCCCTAAACTCAAGGCAGGACTAAGTATTATCTAGATCTATTGATTATATAGCTCAGTCAATGCAAATATATACATTTGGTTAGCTTGTTACAAATATGTTAATTAATTGTTACTACTCCCTCTAACTCTCACACACACACAGACAAATCTATATATATATTTGAATTTACTCTCCCAAAGACAACATTTAGGATAGACTGTAACTTGGACTTCACATTTGCAAAGAAGTGTAAGAGAGAGTAAGAGCCCTCACTTACAACCCTGTGTGAGCTCACTCAATCTTGGGTCTGGGCCCACAGGGCGAAGTGGGTGCTGCACAAATTCCACTCCCACCTCCCAAGCAGGTAGATGAGATGTTGTGGGTGGAACCTTGCCTCTGCCTGCCTAATACACTGGACAGCACAATTATTCACACATGCAGACAAATCAGAGAAATTATTGCAACTCTTGGACACAAATCTCTGATGTGGTCCAGATCTGCTCTCATATATTGTATGAGGTGCCTGAAGCAAGAGAAAACAAGGAGGAAATTATGCCTGCTTTTGTGGTGCAGTTTATGCTTCGCCCTTGCTAAGGATTATGCCTAAAGGTACAATCTAGCCCTTAGCAAAGAAAAGAACACTGGGTTAAGAAAAATCAAGGAAGTTCCAAGGGGTAATTACAGGAGGATGGAGAGATGTGAAGAAACTCTCTGTTTAGGGCCAGTCTTGAAAGTCCTGATAACAGGCATTTTTGCTTGTGAAAGGACTGTAAAACCAGATCGTTAGCAGGGTTCTCTTCAGGTTCTCTTTCTATTGCACTGTGTGTAAGATGAGTTTGTTGCTGCTTTTCCAGATAACTAATTACCTAATTCTGAAATATGACACAGTGAATCACATGAATTTGTTAGAGGAAGTAGTAACAATTAATTAATGTATTTGTAACAAGCTAACCAATTACTGACAAGCATTAGTTCCTGTTTAACAACAGCTGTATATCAAGGAGAAAAGTAAACAGATATAGAAATACTGTATTAAACTTTGGCAACACGTATTCCTGCTTCCAGGAAAAATGAAAAGCAAACAAGTAGGGTGGAACTCTTACGTCTATACAAGCTACATACGCACATGTAGGCAAAACAATCAGCTGTACAACTGAGAGCAACTATATACTCAGAATAAAAAAAATTACTTGGATTGTAATAATTATATAATGTTGGAAATATCTGGCTTCCAGGACTTTTAAATTATTTATGGCAATTACATCTTCCCTGTAGAAGGTTTAGTAAGAGTAGGGTCAGGGTTTTTGTTTGTTTGTTTGTTTGTTTTTATTATCACCTCTGGTGAAATTGGTTAAATATATGTACATTTTTCATAAAATTTTCTAGAGTGAAAGGTGTACGATCCATCCATGTGTACTACTTGTGTGTTTGGGTTTAAGATTTGCAGCTATTAGAAAGATTAAACCAGTTTTTATTTTCTTATTTTGTTGTTGCTGTTACATGCTTGATGCTTTTCTCATTATTATAGGTGACATACGTATAGTTAAAGTTGTCCATGGTTTCCATTTGATTGCTCTATTTTCAGATCCTTAAAATGGCATAGAACTTTTACTGTTCAGGATGAAATTTTCCATGGAGGTTTCTGCCTCAAGCTGATTTTTTTCCCTAAAGTTTCAGCTAAAATAGTTCAGCCATTTTCAAACACAAAGTTAGGGAAAAAATACTTTGTTTGCCTAAACTAAAAAACTTCTTACACCTGTTTCATTGAGAAACTCTAGCACCTCCATGCATTGGAACAGGGTTTTAAAATTTGGCAGGGGAGTAGCCCTGGTGTCAGAGATGTGTCTTTTGCTGTTTCTGTGAAAATTCTCCTCCAAATCATACAATATTTCTTTCTGTTCTGCAGCCAGTTCTCTTTCTGCTCTTTCCACAGAATAGCCAATGAGAGTCCTTTCTTTTATAACCTTCACCGTCCTCTTTGTCAGGTGACCCCTGACCAGCTTCATCAGGTGATCAAAGTCCCCCACCAAGTGATCTATTGCTTAGTTATCAGCTCACAGGGGCAGAACCAGTTTTCTTGATTTTTTTTAATCATAGTCAGTGTCAAAAACCTATGTTAGTGCAGAGTCAAGGTTGCTTGGTGGTATGTTTGCAGAACATTGAGTTGAGCAAAACTCAAACGTCTTTAAAACCAGGAAATGCACAGTTAAGGTTGCCCATGCAAATTAACACACACACCCCCACACACTCCCCGCAAGCAGGAAATGCATCCCTCTGAAGTCTTTGCTCCCTGGTATACAAACATTTCTATTGGTCTTATTTCCCTCCCTCCTATAACTGGACTCACAGTGCCTGTAGCAAAGGATGATTATCTTACAGTGGATTGGTGTTCCTGCTCATGTTTCATAATGGTTGGATGGTGAAGTTTGTGGCAAGGATGGACTTCTGTTTCAAAATACTTAGTTTTACTTTTGAGAGAAAGATCCTCTGACCCCTGATCCAGGAATCGCTCAAAATCCACACAGTGGCAAGACAGGGCACACATATTCCTTTTCCATCAATGGTCAAGGTACCTGCACTGTCAGTTCCAAACCTCCATCCAAGGCACCTTTGGAAACATCACATTCACCTGCCCCAAAATCAGGAAGTAGCCACTCTATTCCCTCCTCTCCTGCCCATCCCATTTCTGCAGAGGCTAGTAAAATGCATTTTTCTCAAACAACAAATGCAAGGCTTGCCTACCACCTGTTCTCATTTCCTGTACCCTCCACAGCTGTAACCCTTCTTCAAGTCCCTGTTCCTCCAACACACACAAAGTCCTGTTCTCTGATTCCTCTGCACCCAAAATAACAAAATTGTTGGCTATACCACCTGCTGACTAATCTGCTGTGTTCACAGTAAACCTACCCACAAAATAAAACATGTTATATTATAACAGAGACAACTTTCTGTAAGCAACATGAGCTATTAAATCTTTATTGCATAGGTAAACAAAGGTTCAGACTAGAAACATCAGTGGCAAGGTGTTCACCAGGAGTAATGGTGTTGGTATATTCCCTTGGACTACCCAGGCAATCATAAAGTGGCTGCATAGAAACCCTCTCATTTTTTTACTTTACTGGTGCATGTGCACTGTAATCCTTCCAGATGGTACATCTACACAAGCAAAGAAGTGAGCATGTTTTTAAATACTATTCTCATTTGGATCTCGCAAAGATTTAGTGGGTAAAACTTGACAGAATGAGACCATTTTGACTCATATCAGATCAATAATTTGATGTCTAGCTCTGCTTAAATAACAACTGACAACTATAACAACAACCCTAGAAACTTTTTTGAAAAATGACTATTTTGGGCTAGAGGACATATATCTCCACAACCCCTAACTCAAATGAGGCTACATTTGGGTCACTAATCCTACTCCACACCTGCCTGAGGTATACCAAAATTCAGAGGAATCCAACAAAGTTAGGTAGATGTAATTCGCCTTGCGTCGACCTATTCGTGCATGTGTCTATGCTAAAATTTGTCTCCTGCTGATGTAAGCACCCTGTCACAGTGATGATGTAAAACCACCTCCCCGAACAGCGTGAACACTCACGTCAACACACTGAAAGTGTAGACACAGTGTAACTTGTGTTGACCCTAATAGTCATCTAGCCGCTGTCCTATAATGCCCCATTCCTTGCAACAGTGACTGTTCTGGTCACATTTATAAACTCCTCTGCTCAGAGGTCATGGAGACCAGAAAACTTCCCTCCTTTGAACTCCACCCCATCCCCATTTTTTAAATGCATTTTTCTGATTGCCCGCCTTGGCAAGCACACCTAGCAACTCTCCCTTCTTGTGTGCAGCTACTCAACTGACCATGCCAGCTCCACACCAGGCATGCCAAACCTGCGGAAAAAAATGCAGAAATTTGGCTTGTTTTTGGTTTAATTGGCTTGTGAGTTGCTTGTTGGCTAGTTTTTTGCTTGTAGCTTGCTGCTTCTTTTTTTTGATCGGCTCCCGGCAAGGGGGGGGCAAGCAGGGGCAAGGGTGGGAGAGAGTCAGGGGTGCACAGCAGCACAGCCCACCACAGTCCCAGCCTGCACGCCGGGGGGATCTACTCACATAGAATGTTGGGGTTCTTAGGGATTGGCTTGTTTTGGCCTTGTTTGGAAATGGGATTAGTTTGATTTTTGGCTTCTGGTCAAAGTCAGGGTGCATATTTACCGTGTGAAAGTTGGCAGCTGTGCTCCACAAATTAAACATGCTCCTAACATGATCTCCTGGGCCTGTGAGGAGAAGTGGCTGTGCAAGCACAACTACAGACCAGTCATAGAAACATGGACATCTGCGAAAAGATTGCATGGGGATTCAAGCAAAGGCATAAAACAGGAATCAGCAATAGTGCTACGGGAAAGTGAAGAAACTGAGCCAGGAAGACCTGCCACTTTTACAACAAGCTGCACACAACCAGCATCCTGCAAACCACCCAGGGATACCTTGGAAGAGCCTAAGACAAAGACCCTTACTGTGAACAGCGAGGCAGGGGAGGAGAGAGTCACCTTGTGTTGTGCATCTTTCTGTTGTGACTGTAAATCCAATGATACATCTGTCTGTTTTTTTTCCAGCAGCTGCTGCTGTTACAGCCTTGAAGGGTCCACCTCCATGCCTGCTGAATGTCTAACTCTGCTGAGGAGGAGAAAGAAAAGGAGTAGGGAGGACATGTTCACTGAGATCTTACAAGCCTGTGCTGCATCAGACTGCAAATATACGGCCTGAAGTGCCAACAAGATAGCATGGAGAGGGAAAGAGCAGACAGGAGAAAGGCCCAGGAAAAAGTAAGGGAGATGCAAGATGACGCAGTGGGTCTTCTCAGGCAGCAAACGCAAATGCTGCAGACCCTGGCTGCCCTACAGGTCCAAAAATCCCAGACTTCCCACCCTCTGTTCTCCTTAGAGAACTCCATGGTAGCAGCTCCCTGCAGCCCCCAATATTCTATGTGGCACCAAGGGCTACATCAATACCCCTACCATTCCCTGAGATGGGTCACCATGGAAGACTACAGTTTCTCATGAAGTGACCTGTGAGAGCCACAGTTGTAGTTGCATGGAGTGGAAAATACAGTAGGTAAGTATAAATACACAGCACATGAAAAGATGGGAGCTGCCTTACTAAGTGAGGGGTCAGTGCTAATGAGCCAATTCAATTAAGATGGAAGTAGACTATTCCCAACTCTGTCCACATATCTATTCAAGGGACACCATAACCACATCAGCTACACCATCAGGGGCTCGTTCATCTGCACATCTACCATTGTGATATATGCCATCATGTGCCTGCAATGCCCCTCTGCCATGTACATTGGCCAAACTGGACAGTCTCTACATAAAAGAATGGACACAAATCAGACGTCAAGAATTATAACATTCAAAAACCAGTAGGAGAACACTTCAATCTCTTTGGTCACTCGATTACAGACCTAAAAGTGGCAATTCTTCAATAAAAAAACTTCAGAAACAGACTCCAACGAGAGACTGCTGAATTGGAATTAATTTGCAAACTGGATACAATTAACTTAGGCTTGAATAAAGACTGGGAGTGGATGTGTCATTACACAAAGTAAAACTATTTCTCCATGTTTATTTCCCCCGCCCTCCCACTACTGTTCCTCACATGTTCTTGTCAACTGCTGAAAATGGTCCACCTTGATTATCACTACAAAAGGTTCCCCCCCCCCACAGCTCTCCTGCTGGTAATAGCTCACCTTACCTGATCACTCTTGTTACAATGTGTATGGTAACACCCATTGTTTCATGTTCTCTTTGTATATAAAGTCTCCCCACTGTATTTTCCACTGCATGCATCTGACAAAGTGAGCTGTAGCTCACAAAAGCTTATGCTCAAATAAAATTTGTTAGTCTCTAAAGTGCAACAAGTACTCCTTTTCTTTTTGCGGATACAGACTAACACGCTGCTACTGTGAAAGGTGGCCAGTGTATGGTTTCATGAGCCAGGAGAGCCAGAAGTAGGCTAGATCCTATGGAATCACTATTGGCATATCAGCATCACCAATGGTAATCTGCTGGTCAGAAAAGAACGTCCCTGCTTGAAGCTTTCTGAACAGTGCTGTGTTCTTAAAAATGTGAGTGTCATGTACCTTCCCTAACCTGCCACACTGATACTGGTGAAGCGTCCCTGGGGATCCATCAATGCTTGCCTAATCAGTTGATGTTATCAGGGTTCATGGGTTCCCTGATGAATGTGGGCAGATATTTTCAGAAAACCATACTAGCCAAATCATGCTGTAGACTACCACATTCAGCATGCTTTTATAACTCCACTGTTAGACCAAAATCCCTTATATATAAAAGTCAAGGAACCCACGTTAAAATGCTGGTAGCAACAGCAGTGTTTTAACATCAGTGTAGCAAGCACAGTTCTGTCAGCCCTTAGTTTAATACTCCATATTAAAGAGCAATACCTCAAACTAAAGAGTCAGTATTGTAGATTTTCTGATAATGTAATTGATCTTCCAGATGAGAGTGTCTTACATAATAGGGCAATGTATTGTGATAATGTAGCCAACAAAAGAATTATAAAGTATGTTTTCATTTTTCAAAGTATAGTTTTTATTATGCATGTATACTTTTAGATAGATAAGATAGACAGATGTGAAAGCCAGTTTTAAAATAAATTTTTAGGAGCTGTGAGGAAAACAATTATATTTCAGGGTGTAACTCTGAAATTAATTTGGATGCTAAGTTTCTCACATTTATAAAATATAAATAGGGCAGATCTGAAGATAACCCTCAGATTATGGGCTTCAATAACAGGAAAGATTGGAATGTTGTCATTAGTGACAAAGAACAGCAAGTAGGGAATGTTTCAGAGGAAAGATGAGAAGTGCAATTACAGTTAGGTAAGTTTAAACTGATGGATGGTTGGAATTCAAGAAGAGGTGTCAGTGAGAGACAGGCCTAGATATGAAATTGGAGGGAGGGAAACAGGATTAGAGTAGAGAGGTAGATTTGTGAATCATAAGTATAATGAAGCCACATTTGAGGATGAGATCATACAGGGAAGGAATATAGACAGAGAGAAGAGTGGGGCCAAAGAGGGAGTGGGAGAGAAGCAGACTTTTTGAAAGAAAAGCTGAAGGAATGAGAAAAAGGTAGGAAAACCAGGAGAAGATTTGGTCACAAAAGACGAGGTTAACACAATATCAAGGAGAATATGATTAACAATGTCAAAAACATGAGAGAGATCAAGTAGGGTTAGGGTTGACAATTTGGTAATATTTAAAAACCAGACATTCCAACAGGAGTGCTGGAACCTCCCCTGGTCTACCTCTTCCCCTGAGGCCTCGCCCCTATCATGCTTCTTCCCCCGAGGTCCCACCCCTACTCCCAAGGCCCTGCCCCATCCACTCCTCTTTCCCTCTCCCCCAGTCGCTCACTGCTTTTTTCCTCCCCTTTCCCCTCCCCCTCCTGGATCAGGAGCCAGGGCTGGGAGCTGGGAACTGCAGCCACCCGATTCAAGTAGAAGGCACCTCCAGCTGAGTAGGGGCTGGTGCGGACCATGACCCAGTGCCTCCCTGCCTCCCTCACCCAGAGTAACCAAACTTTGGGTGTCCGGTCAGTAGATATGACTGGGCTCTGTCAGGTCCCCTTTTTGACAGGACTTTCCAGTCAAAAACTGGGCACCTGGCCACCCTAAGTAGAATAAGAAAAGAATGGTGACCCTGAGGCCCTATTTATGGCATGATATGAGATCAGGCATTCAAACAAGCATACTACGTATATCTAGGCTTGCATGTGGATATGTGTATCTGGAACTCCAAACCTGATTATGTTGTTTAAAGGTTAATGGGAAGAATTCTGACATTTATAACCTAGTTTTCTTGACCTTATGAAAGGAACTGAGTCTGCGGCAAAGCTGAGGTGAGGTTTTATAAAGAAGTTGTTCTCCTAGGGTAAAACATGTTAGCCTTATCCCAAAAATTCATATGAAAAATGTCTTAATTGGTAAAACGTATTATTATTTTTGCCCAGCTGCGTTAAGATATGATTAACAGAATTTTACCAAACTTTATAAAAATTAATCACCTTGAGTTCCAAGAATAGCTCTGAAAATTTAAGACTCAATTTTTAAAAAATTATAATTGCCATCTCCACATAACTTACACGTTTGGTAGCACAATGATATAAAACAGTAACCTGATACCTGATACCTAACCTGATATGTCTGAGTTTTCATTTATAAAAATGAAGTAAAGCATTCTTATTCTTCACAATATCAGTTGGATCTGATCATGCACACTGTGTAATCTGTGTTTCTGTTGAGTAGATTTCTTACTTCCTTGAAGTTCTTTTCAATTCACGTTTTAAAAGAAACATGGATTAAAGTCTAATTAAATAAAAGAATAAATTAAAAATATTTTCTTATCTGCTTTTGGCAGGGACCATGGTCTGGTACTTTTAGCACAGGACTGAGTCAGGAGTTCTGCCCATGACTTGGAACCTGGCCCCTCATCATGAGATTTCAATGGGGCTACATACATTACCCAGGGGAGTAGTTGTGATAAAGAGGTCTACTGGTGGTTCAGCACTTTGTTTCAACAACTTGTCAGGCCTGACATACTCTCTACACCTAACACACTGTTGCAGTAATCTGTATCTAAAGGGTGTCATGTAAGGCAGTGTTTCCCAACCAGTGTGCCGCATAATTTTTTGAAAAACTACATGTGAGAACTAATATTTCCCTTGTATTTTAATTAGTGTCAAAGCCAGACTGCATTCTTTACTTTTGTTCTCCAGAATGAGGCCCCTTTCAAATATTATGCAAGTGTCACATTCCATTCCCCAAAGCAATGCTAAGAAGGATAAAAAGTAAACAAAGATGATGTGCCCTGATGAATGCAATGTGCTGCAATGAGCCTTTGATGATGATGTACATAAAAAAGACATAGAATTCAAGCCTAAGTTTTATATTTACATTTGACTTGGGATAAAAGCCAGAACAAGCCGGACCTGGAATGAATTATAATTAATTATATTGCATTTAAAAGCAGCGGAGAAAGTTATACACACTTGGGAAAACTATTTTGGGAATGAGAAGAAATTATTAATTATTAATTTCTTGTTATCCCAAAATATTATTCTCCAGTGTGTGCCACTTTCTCCACTGAGTATGCTTTTGTCCAGAGTTCTTATATTTAGCTTTAATGTTAGTTTCCACTGTTGAAAATGTTAATTCTAACACAAAAGATAGATCACAATCTAATGTTAGCCACCATGGTTGTTTTGATTTTAACCCTACCAGCTTCCTTCTGGATTGGCTCATGAATATTCATGAGACAAAATTAAAAGTGGCCTGTGAAAGGTGCAACACTACGCTCAAATGAACTTGATGTTACTGGGGTCATGTGGTGGTCAGTGTGTTTTCCAAATCTTACAAATCTCAAAAGTTACAGCAGTGAATTTCAAATTTATGACCCAAAAATTGACAAATATTTGAAGAAAAAAGATTTTTGCAGTTCCACATGAACTTGTAGTGGTGAAGCTGAACATAAAATTAAGAAAGTGAAAGTGGTGAACCGACACTTCTGTGACAGCTATCTGCAATATGGATATTCATCTACGGGGAACCATCTTGCCGTCTTCCACAATGTTCCATGTGTGGGGAGAAACTCTCAAACCATGCCATCATGCCAAGTAAGTTAAAATGACACTTTACAAGCAAACATTCATTCCTTGCCAAGAAGGACATCATTTTTTTTAAGCGTCTGAGGGATCAGAATGAAAAGCAAGTCTGACTGATGATAGACTGTACAACTGTTTCTGACAAAGCACTGGAAGCAAGCGACGTGGTTGCTGAGTTTGTAACAAAGGCAAAAAAGCCACCTACAATCTTAGAAACATTAATTTTACCAGCATGAATAGAAATCATGAGAGTAACATTAGGTGCACACAAAGTCAATGAAATTGAAAAACTTCCCCTTTCAGATTCAGTGCTAGGCTTGGATCTCAGACTTGGAGTTTGGCATTTGACGTTGCCCACTTCCAAAGCTATACAAAAAAGAAGTGCCTCAAAGATGAAAAGGTAATATCATAAGTCTTGATACATAATAATATTGTTAGTTTATGTTTCTCGATTGGTACAATTTTTGTATTATTTGTTGTTCATCATATAATAAAATTTGGTGTCTTGTTGGTGTGCATGTGTGAATTGACTGAAAATACTTGTCACAGTGAATGGCAAGAGCAGTAAACAGCTGAAACTGAGGCGATAAGAGGGTGAGTTCATTTGGAGACAATTTGGTGGTGTTCCTTAAAATAATTAAAGGTATCAAGGTGTGCTCTGGCAGAGAAAAGGTTGGGAACCACTGATGTAAGGTATCATATACAAACTGGTAACATGCTGGTCCTGAAAATCATTGTGTGGTGTATATACAGTGTATAAACAAAGACTTATAAATATGTGCTAAAATTATGTTTCTAAAATGTGTTTGGCAAGCAATACATAAGGCCAGTCTGTCCTAGACAAAGGAATGTGTATTTACTTGTCTGACCAGCCTGGCCATCAGCCAGAGAACAAGGAAGGTATATTTACATAAAACGTAAACAAAGCCATCAAACTAACAAGTGGGGAAGTTTACTGTCTTGATGGGGGATGAAGACTGCACCCCCAGGAAGCCTTACTGCCTCTTGAAGCAGAGTCAATGAATTTTGGGAAGACAGAAGGAGAGAGAAAAGGCCATTTTGGCACCCATCACTGGGGGAACTAAAGAGGCCAGAGCTCTTGAAATCAAAGAACATTACTTGGCTCCTTCAACCAAGGGGGTGAAGTCTCTGGAAACTGACAATGATTGAAAAACCTGCTTAGTCAAAGATTATAACTGACTGAAATTAAGTTTTAGTATTAGAAATGTATTTTTACGTTAGTTTGCTTGTAACCCTTTCTGTCTTTATTCCTTATACTTGGTATCACTTAAATCTATGCCTTTTTGATTAATAAGCTTGCTTTACTTTTAATAATAACCAATACATTGCTGTGATTGAAATAAGAATGTTTTTCAAACCACAATTACATTAATGAGCTGCTGTTTACTGTCTCTTTATAGGAGCAGTAAACAACTTCTGTCAGTGTTCAGAAAAGAAGCTGGACACTGCAGGGAAATGCCTCTAGGGAATTTGGGAGTTAGAGTTCACTATTTCTTACCTGCAAGACTAGGTTTGGACTGCAAGAGTCCTGATGAGTTTGCCAGTAAGGCAGACAAGTTGGTGTGTCAAGGAGTTGTCACATAGCTCAGCAGTAGCAAAATTTTCACTTGCTGAGGTTGAGGCGTAATATAGTAACTCACAATTCTGGGAACTCCAGCAGGTCATCACAGTAGTGAGTGAGGTTACTCACATAAGGGCTTCTAGACTGCCCCCTTGTTTTGTGACTTTGAGCAAGCCACTTATTCTCTAACCTCAGTTTCCCTATCTGTAAAATGGGGACCATAATGTGTATCTGCCTCAGAGGATACTGTGAGGCTTAATTAGTGAATGTTTGTAAAGCACATTGCAGAGGTAAAGTAGTAAGTGTTATTTTTAATTTATATAAAGTAGTTTGGGCCCCATTGATGAAAAATGTTACATGCATACAAAATATTATTATTTTAAAGCCACAGTCCTGCAAGTTTGACAGCCACCATCTTAGCTGACACACACAGGGTTAAACTGGGGACCTCCAGAACTAAAAGCATGAGGTGCTACAGCCTGAGCTAAAGAGCCAAAGCCTCTGTTGCTGTAATAACAACGAGGAGTCCTTGTGGCACCTTAGAGACTAACCAATTTATTTGGGCATAAGCTTTCATAGAACCCACTTCATCAGATGCATGGAGTGGAAAATACAGGAGCAGGTATAAATACATGAAAAGATGTGAGTTGCCTTACCAAGTGTCAAGTCAGTCTAATGAGACAATTCAATTGACAGCAGGATACCAGAGGAGGAAAAATAACTTTTGAAGTGGTAATGAGAGTGGCCCATTTCAGACAGTTGACAAGAAGGTGTGAATAACGGTAGGGAGAAATTAGTATTGGGGAAATTTGGTTTAGGTTTTGTAATGACCCAACCACTCCCAGTCTTTATTCAGGCCTAATCTGATGGTATCCAGTTTGCAAATTAATTCCAGTTCTGCAGTTTCACGCTGGAGTCTGTTTTTGAAGTTTTTTTGTTGAAGGATTACCACTTTTAGGTCTGTTATTGAGTGACCAGGGAGACTGAAGTGTTCTCCTACTGGTGTTTGAATGTTATGGTTCCTGATGTCAGATTTGTGTCCATTTATTCTTTTGCGTAGAGACTGTCCAGTTTGGCCAATGTATATGGCAGAGGGACATTGCAGGCACATGATGGCATATATCACAATGGTAGATGTGCAGGTGAATGAGCCCCGGATGGTGTGGCTGATGTAGTTAGGTCCTATCATGGTGTCCCTTGAATAGATATGTGGACAGAGTTGGCACTGGGGTTTGTTGCAGGGTTTGGTTCCTAGGTTGGTGTTTTTGTTGGGTGGTGTGTAGTTGCTGGTGAGTATTTGCTTCAGGTTGGGGGGCTGTCCGTAAGCGAGGACTGGCCTGTCCCTCAAGGTCTGTGAGAGTGAGGGACCATCCTTCAGGATAGGTTGTAGATCCTTGACAATGAGCTGGAGAGGTTTTAGTTGGGGGCTGTAAGTGACGGCTAGTGGCGTTCTGTTATTTTCTTTGTTGGGCCTGTCTTGTAGTAGGTGATTTCTGGGTACCCATCTGGCTCTGTCAATCTGTTTCTTCACTTCACCAGGTAGTTGTAAGAATGCTTGATAGAGATCCTGTTGGTGTTTGTCTCTGTCTGAGGGATCGGAGCAAATGCAGTTGTATCTTAGAGCTTGGCTGTAGACAATGGGTCGTGTGATGTGGTCTGGATGAAAGCTGGAGGCATGTAGGTAAGTATAGCGGTCAGCAGATTTCAGTATAGGGTGGTGTTTATGTGACCATCGCTTATTAGCACTGTATTGTCTAAGAAGTGGACCTCTTGTGTGGACTGGTCCAGGCTGAGGTTGATAGTGGGGTAGAAATTGTTGAAATTGTATTTATACCTGCTCCTGTATTTTCCACTCCATGCATCTGATGAAGTGGGTTCTAGCCCATGAAAACTTATGCCCAAATAAATTTGTTAATCTCTAAAGTGCCATCAGGACTCCTCATTGCTTTTGCTGATACAGGCTAACACAGCTGCCCCTCTGAAACCTGTAGCTGCAATAACTCAGATCCTCTGTGGAACATCACAGCAGGCAGTGGAGATGGACCTGTAATGTGAATGGGTTACATATGAACACTCTTACACATAAGCTTAACTTCCAGCCTGTGAGTGGCCACACTGAAATCAATGGGACTACATGCCTAAAGGTATGCATGGTTGCAGTGAATATAGGATCTGGATCTAAATTTGTTAATGATGATGAAATTTTATTTCTGCTTTATTCCTTAAATTCCTTTTCAGGCTGAGAAACTACTGAAATGAGCGGATACAATAGTTTATAAACAGCATCTGTGAGGTATCCAAGTATGTCATGCCAATTGTATATTTAATATACATATTATTTCTCCTAAATGTGTTAGCATTTCAAGAAAAAGGGAAACTTTTAGTATGTAGTTTGGTAGAATGAGTTGGGAAATTGGTTTCAGCACATGTTGAATTTTCTGTAGCTATTTTGGGGATTTGAAACTAATCTTTATATAAATTAGTTTCTTCTTGCAGGAAGGGGTTCCTCTTGAAAGAAAACTGTCACAGCACCAAAAATTCAAGAAAAGCAAAGAAAGCATAAAACATAGGGAAGAAGAGCTTTCACTTAAGATGCCACTTTGCAGGGAAGAAGAGCTTTCACTTAAGATGTTACTTTGCAGTTAGTATTTACTGAAGAGCTAGGTCAATGAAACCAGATAACATACACAGATTAAATGCTCTCCCACTTCTCTGTATTAGAAATTAGTATGAACATTTGGATATGAACAGTATTACAATTTATTACTCAATGCACTCTCTTATTTTGTAGAAGCCAATAAAAACACTGATGGAATCATGGAGATTTCCTTTATCTCTGTGTATC
The DNA here is from genome assembly GCF_965152235.1 of Eretmochelys imbricata. Lineage (NCBI taxonomy): Eukaryota > Metazoa > Chordata > Testudines > Cheloniidae > Eretmochelys > Eretmochelys imbricata. The sequence goes on from NC_135572.1 coordinate 302,559,183, forward strand.
GTCCCTGGTGTACAGTGGGATCAATTCCATAGTGGAGCAGGAAGGGCTACAATTATTAAGTCCCAAGATATGGAAACCAGACAAAGGGTTTGTCTGTTTTTCAGAACACGACTGGGTGCTATTGTAGCAAGGACAGTGGGCTACATCTCTAGGCTAAGCCACAGAGCCCACCTGCGGGTGCAGCCCTACAAGCACAGATCCAGCCCATATACTCACTCCTTGTTGCAGCGGTAGACAAAGGCAGCCTGAATTCGCTCCAAGGCCCGGCTGTTCCTCCCATCACCATCATCCTCCCACAATGCAGTTCCACCTGTGTCATCGTTCCCCCCTGGAGGGGTGGGGCTGGCGGGTGGGCTCTCTCTGCCTCTAAGACCTGCAGCCGCTGGCGGCAATTATCACCGCCCGGGGTCTGGGAGCGCACAGACACAAAAGCTGCCTCTCCGTTGGGACAGCACACCGCTGCGGCTCTCTTGGCGTGGCCCCTGGGGCAGGCCAGGAGATGCTCTGGGCTCGGCCCGCAGCACCTCGCAGGAGGCGGCGGTAGCTGCCTCTGAGCCGCAGTGACGTGCGCACAAAGGGGGAGAGGAGCCGGAGCCCTCGCTCCTGTCTGAAGCCGGCTGGACTCCAGAGGGGCCGGGTTTTTAATACGATGAATACAGACACACGCAGCTCGGCCGCGTGGGTGGGTTATTTGGTGCGTGGCTCGTAGCTCTGATGCAAGCTGCTCGGCAGTGCTACAGCCCATAGGGGGAAGAAGAGGAGGAAGCGGCTTTCTCTGGTCCACGCTGCAGCTGAAGGTCGCGTCTAAGCATCTCCCGCCCGCTCCGCTTGCCCGCCTCGCTGCGAGGAGAAGGCGCCGCTTTGACCCTTCCTCCCGAGCGGGACACAACCCACGGGGCCTTCTCCGCACGCGGCGGAGCCCGCGGTGGCCAGCGCCTGCCACGAAGGACAGCGGCGGGGACACCTTGAAGGCGAAGCCCACCCTGGCTGCGGAGGTGAGATGCGTGGCTGCGGCGCGCACTGCTCGGCGGGTAGGGGTGGGCCCCAGAATCGGAACGATCCCGATAAAACCGGGACATGTGGGGTCGCCCTATCTGAGGATGGCTGGGACTCCGGGCCCTGCGGTGGGGGAGCTCGCCGGTGGCGCCGCAGCCGAGGGGAGCCCCTGTGGACAGAGCGAAGCAGCGTGGTCCCCGGTCTGCCGCGCGCGGGTGGCGGGGCTGGGTTTTGCTGCGGCCCGTGGCGGGGCTGGTGGCGGGCAGGGAGTAAAGAGGAGCACGTTTCCCGCCCCCCGGCTCTCCCCAGGATGTCTGAACCGGCGGGCGGGAGGCGAACGTGCCGCGGGCACATTTCGCGCTCACTCTCCGTTTCCTTTCCGTTCCCGCCCGCGGGTCGGGCTGTAGCTTTTAAATGAAAAGAACAACAATGGGGAGAAGAGATGCGGTCCGGGGGAGGGGCCCTTTGGGGAGAGACATTCTTCGTCCCTCACGGTCACTGCACAAAGGCTGCCCCCCCCCAATGGCCCTTGCCCGCACCCCCACCCGCTTTAATTTGTAATTTGACTTCTGATTTCAGTTTCTATCGCTCCCGCCAACATTTGAAAGCTATAAATAGGGACATTGGGTAGTAAAATAGGGATACATCTTTTAACTCTTATTGAAATTCATTGGGCTAGGGGAGATTTGGGAGCAGAAACATAAACAGAGTATTCTCCTGAAAAGCAGAGACATCTCTGTCTGGACAGGGACAGTTGGATTGTGAGTATTTGCATTTTAATTCTGCCAGATGTTCATTTTGAATGAAATGTTGGGACGGGAGGGGTTGATTTTATCTTTTGGTTACAGCCACTGCAGTCGGGTATAATGCCCTGGTAGGGTTGCTGCTTTAACAATAAACCAGACTTTGTGTTTCTTTTTAAATATGGCCATTGATTAATAACCCTGCTGGTGGTTTGCAGCAGTAACATTTTAAAATTAAGTCGTGGGCGGAAAACGAGTATCTATCATCTGGGGAAGAAACTAAAAATGTGATGTGAATGTGTGTGTGTCTGGTAGATCTGAAACACACTCATATGCATAAATCAAAACTCACAATTACTGGCTTTTTGTCTAATCCTGCATTTCAATCATGCCCAATAGTCTCATTCGGTTCAGTGAGAGTTTTGTGTAGGCAAGAAATGTAGGCTGAGCCCACTATATGTAAATAAATCTAGTACCTTTGCTTTCATCACCATTAAAAGGGAGAAGCTTAGTTGGTATTGTTTTGGGCTGTTTTGTTGGCCTAGTTTCTCTTATCCCATAATTGGTTTCCTCTAGACCAAAGGTTTTTGTTCCATTTGTTTTTAAAGTTGAGGTTGTAAATTAAAGCAAACTGTAATTATAATTTATCACCTTCATGAAAAAAGAGAGGTGGCATATGTAAAACCCTGTGCTTTGTTTATCTGATATTAGAAGGACAACTGAAATAAAATCCATCCTTTCCAGCTGCTAGCATGATGGTCATACAGTATGAACCTGCCAGATATAATTAGATTATTCAATTTCCCACTGTGCTCATATTGCTCTTAGGCATTTCTACTAACCTATATTTCAAAATATAGTTACTGCTGCTATATGGTGCTCATTCATTTTTTGTGAGGGGTAGTATTACTTGAAAGGCAACATAAAATGAACCTATCATTGTTCTGAAGTTAAAGCACTGGTCAGAATGAGAGACACCCTTAATTAATCCTTTTAACTCAGAAGTGTTTTTTAATTTAACAAATGTTTTTGCAAAAAGAACATTGTACTATAAATCCAAACTTTTACCAATTTCAAAACAATCTGGGAAGCTGTGTCATCTGTCAATGAAAAATAAATAAGTAATAATCAAAAGGGATCAGATTCAGACCTGGGGCTTGTTCCTCTCACTAAAATTGAATGAGAGAACTTCATTACATCTCAGGAATCACTTCAGTTGGAGCAATGGACCCTTGATGTAAAGTGGTGCAGTTCCACTAAGTAGTTCTGATTTGACTCAAACACTTTCTGTGTAAAAACATGTGAGAAAGGAACACTCACCCGAACCATTACACACCAAGGAGGGTGGCTGAAACCAGTACATTTTCTCTCCTGTACAGTGGACCAGTTTTGGTATGGATGGGACAAAGGGGACTCTCAAGACTGAATAGTGCCCGGGGATCTGTGGGTAGCCAAAGGCAAGACCCCATGAACCCCTGAGAAGAAGTGCAGAAAACCGTCATCCCACGTGCCTCTCAGAACCCTTTCTCCTGGATGTCATAGAGCATGGAGGATGATCTATGCTTTATTACCTAATCCTATTTTTTACAAGGACATTAATGCACATAGGAGGAGGACCAGGTCATTTAGAGAGGTTGCTCCTTGACTCCTCCATTCTGTGTCCTTGCCACTCCCCTTTTTTCCCCACTTCTTTTTCCCATAGGGAAAAGTGGTGACTGAGCAGAGAGTGGGATTGTCCTGTGTTACCACATTTTCACCTCATTTTTGCAGTTCTAAGGTGGTTTTGCTCATTCCTTCACAGGAGAAGCTAGCATATAAGCCTAAGTAAACATAATCTTTTAAAATATACATTATGCAGGAAAACATTATTTTAAGTAAAAAGTGTTTTAATTTATTTTTAAGGGACTCTCTTTCACATGATTGATCTTCAGTCCCGTTTACATAAAGTAGTATTGAGAACCAAAGAATCAGTTGGATGGAAAGCAAATTTGGTCTGTTGCGTAGGGTTGCAAGGCATCTGGTTTTCAACCGGAACACCAGGTCGAAAAGAGCCCCCAGCAGCTCTGGTCAGCTCTGCTGACCAGGCTGCTAAAAGTCCGGTCAGCAGGGCTAAGGCAAGCTCCTTGCCTGCCCTGGCTTTGTGCGGCTCCCGGAAGTGGCAGGCACATTTGGCTCCTAGGTGCAGAGGTGGCCATGGGGGCTCTGCACACTGCCCCCGCCCCAAGCGCAAGTGCTGGCTCCACAGCTCCCATTGGCGAGGAACTATGGCCAATGGGAGCTGCAGGGGTGGCGCCTGCAGGCGCAGGCAGTGCACAGAGCCCCTTGGCCCCTCCACCTTGGAGCCGGACATGCTGGCTGCTTCCAGGAGCCTCCTGAGGTAAGCACCTTCTGGCCAGAGCTTTCTCTCCAAACTCCGTCCTGCACCCCAACTCCCTGCCCCAGCCCTGAGCCCCCTCCCACACCCAAACTTCCTCCTGGAGCCCGCATCCCATACTGCACCCTAACCCCCAGCCCTGAGCCCCCTCCAGCACCCCAAACTCCTCAGCCACAGCCCAGGGCCCACACCCCCAACTAGAGCTCGCACCCCAGCCCCCTGCCCCAGCCCAGAGTTCCCTTCCACATTCTGAACCCCTCGGCTCCAGCCCAGAGCCCCCTCTTACACCTCAAACCCCTCATCCCCAGCCCCACCCCAGGGCCCACACCCCCAGCTGGAGCCCACACCCTGCCCCAGCCCTGAGCCCCCTCCCACACTCCAAAATTCCTCGGCCCCAGCCCAGAGCCTGCACCCCCAGTCAGACCCCTCACCTCCTCCCACACCCCAACCCCCTGCCCCAGTCCAGTGAAAATGAGTAAGGGTGGGGGAGAGCAAGTGACAGAGGGAGGGGGGATGGAGTGAGCAGGGGCGGGGTCTCAGAGAAGGGCCTGGGGGCAGGGGCAGGGCAAGGGTGTTTGGTTTTGTGCAATTAGAAAGTTGACAACCCTACTGTTGGGTCAGCTAGTAGAACCCTCTGTGGTGTGGAAAGATTTAAATATTCTAAATCTAAATGAAAAGCTAAAGTTACATTTTCTTACATATCTTGTATTATTATAATCTAAATCCAATACAAGAAGTTTGAACAGCTGATCTTCTTTGTGATGATCTTTTCATTTTCAAAATGCCTTCCAGGCATTTTCCAGTTAACCCTCACGCTATCTCTGTGAGATCGGCATATAAAAATTATTTTTCCTATATTACAGATGAGGAAACTGATAGAAAGAAGATTCAGGTGTACTACAAAAAGAAAACAAAAAATTGAATTAAGAACAGATTTCTGTGCAGACAGATCCTTACTAAAGAGTCTATCAGCACATTTAGCAGCAAATTAAATTTTAAATAACTTTTTCCCCTTTGTGAATCCTCTTGGTACTTACTTCATGTTTTATTGGTGGTATTCCACAATTTATCATTCTGTAATTTCACAATTATTATGGAATCCATGGTTTGAAATGAGATTTTAGAGATTTGTGAGGTTGCATTCTGAGATCTCTTCAGCAAAATGGAAATATTAAGAGGATTTCACAGGAAACAATAATGAGAAAAAAGTTAAAATGTATTTCTGTGCTGAATGCTCCTTATAGCTTGATTGCTGAGGGCTCAGAACTAATCTGTACCTAAATCTGTTTTCCCTTTTTTGATTTATCTTTCAATGAGTTGCCTCAGGCCAAGCCATAAGTCAGTGAGAGAGTCAGAAATAGACCTTGGTGATTTTTTAGTTACAGTCCTGTGCTCAAATCTGCAGACCATGGTTTCTCAGTTTGGTGGGGGAAGGTTGCAACCAGACTTCAGGGAGTCATGACCATCCTCCTTTTCTTTATTGCTGGATGAGAAGGAGGCATCCCAAAAATTACGGAGCAGGGGAACCTGAAAGTTTTTCCTGTTGTAACACAAGGTCACAATATGGCAAAGGTTGAGAACCACTTCACTAGTCATAGAGTTTAGGCACAGAAAGGACCACCAGATCACCTAGTCTGACCTATATATCACAAGCTACCTACAGCACCAGCACCCCCACACTAAACACAACAACTGAAATTAGACCAAGGTATTACAGTCCATGGGAGTCTAGACGATTATGTGACACAGGCAAAGAATAGTCTCTATACCTCTGTTCCTCATTATAGCATCTCTTTCCAAACTTCGTTATCATGCCGTCCATACACACAATTTAAAACTCATTGTTTCATTATTTATATCCTTGGACTCTTACTGGTCATATTGCTGTTCCTTTCAAAGAACACCCAAAGGTATGGGCAAAAGGAAAAACACATATCACATCTCAAGTCTTTTTGTACAGGAAGCAATTTGTGTGAAACTCAAGCTCTGGATTCTGAAAGCTTTAGTAAACTTCACAGAGGAATTCTTCACAAGATTACCAACCATATCTATGAACAGAAAAGTGAATCAAATTTCAGCTTTCAAGCAAATTATCTTGAGTTCTGTAGTTAAAACTACTAATTGTATCTTAGAGGTTTAATGTCCTATCACAACACTAAAGGACAATTTGATTACTGGGAACTCCACAATGAATCTGTGCAAGACCATGTGACTGCGAAGAAAGTCCTGTCCAGAGGTGAAAGCACACAAGCCACTCAGCTGCAAATACCTCTCAAATACCTCGCCTGCTTCTCAGGAAGTAGGCTCTGAGGTCACCATTTTGAATTATGTTATTTGAGGAAGAACTGTCAGTTAAAGGAGTATTTCAGTGAATGATGCCACAGCATCAAGCAATCACTTTTATCTCTTGCTGTGGTGACATTAATGCCAAAAGTGCCACTTTCAGGAGAGGTATTTTCTGAAATACATAATTTAGAAGAACCACCAGAGCTGGTTCATGCTTCTATTGGGTAGTGAGATACAATGGGACTGTTTACATTGGGTTTTGTTTTTCCAAATACCTAGACTTTTCAGAAGAGTTAAACCCATCTCTAGTGTTATGATATTTAGACAATCCAGGAAACTGGAGTTGCAGGGATTCTGTTAGAAGACAGTAAAGAAAATGGCTTGAATTCTTTGCCTGACAGGTTTTGACAGTCTGTGAGATTCTCAATATCCTTGAGAAAAAGAAGGGCATATCCACTCATGCTCATCTGTCAATCCTACTTTTAAAATCTGACAAATTATAATCCTTTTCTATAATTTTCAAGGCAATGGTGTTCTTCTGTGAGCAGCAAAGTGTAAGCAAATTATCCGTAATAGGTTTTTCAAGATATGTCATGGGATGTCTAAAGACAAAGGCAAGCTTCCAGTCCAATCACATAGAGACTTCAGGATACAAGTCAGAGGATATGTCTACACTACGAAATTAGATCGAATTTATAGAAGTCAGTTTTTTAGAAATTGTTTTTGTATAGTCGATTGTGTGTGTCCCCACACAAAATGCTCTAAGTGCATTAAGTGCATTAACTCAGCGGAGTGCTTTCAGAGTACCGAGGCTAGCGTCGACTTCTGGAGCGTTGCACTGTGGGTAGCTTTCCCGCAGTCTCCGCCGCCCATTGGAATTCTGGGTTGAGATCCCAATGCCTAGTGGGGCAAAAACATTGTCACAGGTGGTTCTGGGTACATGTTGTCAGGCCCTCCCTCCCTCCCTCCGTGAAAGCAACGGTAGACAATCGTTTTGTGCCTTTTTTCCTGGGTTACCTGTGCAGATGCCATACCACGGCAAGCATGGAGCCCGCTCAGCACACTGTCACCGTACGTCTCCTGAGTGCTGGCAGACGCGGTCCAGCATTGCTACACAGCAGCAGCTCATTGCCTTGTGGCAGCAGATGGTGCAATAGACCTGATAACCATCATCTTCATGTCCTAGGTGCTCTTGGACGCCTTGGTAAGGTCAGTCAGGAGCACCTGGGCAGACATGGGCACAGGGACTGAAATAGGAGTGACTCGACCAGGTCATTCTCTTTAGTCCTACCGACAGTCCTATTGCACCATCTTCTGGCAAGCAGCCAGGAGATGAGAATGGCTAGTAGTCCTATTGCACCGTCTTCTGACGAGCAGCCAGGAGATGAGGATGGCTAGCAGTCCTACTGCACCGTCTGCTGCCAGCCAAAGATGTAAAAGGTAGATGGAGTGGATCAAAACAAGAAATAGACCAGATTTGTTTTGTATTCATTTGCTCCCCCCCTCCTTCTCTTCCTCCCTCCGTTAAATCAATGGCCGACAATCGTTTTGGTGAGGTCTGTCAGGGGCACCTTGAAAAGTTTAATGGAGACTCAGTCCTGCCTGGAATATGGGGGGAAGGGATAGCTCAGTGGGTTGAACAATGGCCTGCTAAACCCCGGATTTTGAGTTCAATCCTTGAGGGGGCCATTCTGTGTGACAGTTGTTTTTGTTTCTCCTTGATGTAAAGCCACCCCTTTTGTTGATTTTAATTCCCTATAAGCCAACCCTGTAAGCCATGTCATCAGTCTCCCCTCCCTCCATCAGACCAACGGCAGACAATCGTTCTGCGCCTTTTTTCCTTGCAGATGCCATACCACGCCAAGCATGGAGCACGCTTAGATCACTTTGGCAATTAGGAGCACATTAAACACCACGTGCATTATCCAGCAGTATATGCAGCATCAGAACCTGCCAAAGCGAAACCGGGCGAGTAGGCAACATCAGTGCGGTGACAAGAGTGATGAGGACATGGACACAGACTTCTCTCAAAGCATGGGCCCTGGCAATGTGGGCATCATGGTGCTAATGGGGCAGGTTCATGCCGTGGAACGCCAAATCTGGGCCCGGGAAACAAGCACAGACTGGTGGAACCGCATAGTGTTGCAGGTCTGGGACGATTCCCAGTGGCTGTGAAAGTTTCGCATGCTTAAGGGCACTTTCATGGAACTTTGTGACTTGCTTTCCCCTGCCCTGAAGCACCAGAATACCAAGATGAGAGCAGCCCTCACAATTGAGAAGTGAGTGGCAATAGCCCTTTGGAAGTTTGCAACGCCAGACAGCTACCGGTCAGTTGGGAATCAATTTGGAGTGGGCAAATTTACTGTGGGGGCTGCTGTGATGCAAATAGCCAACACAATCAAAGATCTGCTGATATCAAGGGTAGTGATTCTGGGAAATGTGCAGGTCATAGTGGATGACTTTGCTGCAATGGGATTCCCTAACTGTGGTGGGGCCATAGACGGAACCCATATCCCTATCTTGGCACTGGAGCACCAAGCCGGAGAGTACATAAACCACAAGGGGTACTTTTCAATGGTTCTGCAAGCACTGGTGGATCACACGGGACGTTTCACCAACATCAGCGTGGGATGGCTGGGAAAGGTACATGATGCTTGCATCTTCAGGAACTCTGGTCTGTTTCAAAAGTTGCAGGAAGGGACTTTATTCCCAGACCAGAAAATAACAGTTGGGGGTGTTGTAATGCCAATAGTTATCCTTGGGGACCCAGCCTACCCCTTAATGCCATGGCTCATGAAGTCATACACAGGCACCCTGGACAGTAGTCAGGAGCTGTTCAACTACAGGCTGAGCAAGTGCAGAATGATGGTAGAATGTGCATTTGGATGTTTAAAAGTGTGCTGGCGCAGTTTACTGACTCACTTTGACCTCAGAGAAACCAATATTCCCATTGACAGGTTTCAGAGTAACAGCCGTGTTAGTCTGTATTCGCAAAAAGAAAAGGAATACTTGTGGCACCTTAGAGACTAACCAATTTATTTGAGCATACGCTTTCGTGAGCTACAGCTCACTTCATCGGATGCATACAATGGAAATTATAGAAGATCTTTTTATACACACAAAGCATAAAAAAATGGGTGTTTACCACTACAAAAGGTTTTCTCTCCCCTCACCCCACTCTCCTGCTGGTAATAGCTTATCTAAAGTGACACTGTCCTTACAATGTGTATGATAATCAAGTTGGGCCGTTTCCAGCACAAATCCAGGGTTTAACAAGAATGTCTGGGGGTGCTGGAAATGGCCCACCTTGATTATCATACACATTGTAAGGAGAGTGATCACTTTAGATAAGCTATTACCAATAGGAGAGTGGGGGGAGGGGAGAAAACCTGGATTTGTGCTGGAAATGGCCCAATTTGATTATCATACACATTGTAAGGAGAGTGATCACTTTAGATAAGCTATTACCAGCAGGAGAGTGGGGTGAGGGGAGAGAAAACCTTTTGTAGTGGTAAACACCCATTTTTTCATGCTTTGTGTGTATAAAAAGATCTTCTATACTTTCCACAGTATGCATCCGATGAAGTGAGCTGTAGCTCACGAAAGCTTATGCTCAAATAAATTGGTTAGTCTCTAAGGTGCCACAAGTACTCCTTTCCTTTTTACGAATATTCCATTGTTATTACTGCTTGCTGTGCGCTCCACAATATCTGTGAGAGTAAGGGGGAGACGTTTATGGCAGGGTTGGAGGTTGAGGCAAATCGCCTGGCCGCTGGTTACGCGCAGCCAGACTCCAGGGCGGTTAGAAGAGCACAGGAAGGCGCGGTGTACATCAGAGAAGCTTTGAAGACCAGTTTCATGACTGGCCAGGCTACGGTGTGAAAGTTCTGTTGGTATCTTCTTGATGAAAACCCACCCCGGGTTCACTCTATTTTCCTGTAAGCTAACCACCCTCCCCTCCCCCCTTCTATAACCGCTTGCAGAGGCAATAAAGTCATTGTTGCTTCACATTCATGCATTCTTTATTAATTCATCACACAAATAGGGGGATAACTGTCAAGGTAGCCCAGGAGGGGTGGTGGAGGAGGGAGGCACCGCGTGGGGTGGTGGAGGAGGGAAGGACAAGGCCACACAGCACTTTTAAACTTTAAAACTTACTGAATGCCAGCCTTCTGTTGCGTGGGCAATCCCCTGGGGTAGAGTGGCTGGGTGGCCGGAGGCCCCCCCACCGCGTTCTTGGGTGAGGAGGCTATGGAACTTGGGGAGGAGGGCGGTTGGGTACACAGGGGCTGTAGCGGCGGTCTGTGCTCCAACTTCCTTTCCTGCAGCTCAACCACACACTGGAGCATATTAGTTTGATCCTCCAGCAGCCTCAGCATTGAATCCTGCCTCCTTTCATCATGCTGTCGCCACCTATCATCTTCAGCCCGCCACTTACTCTCTTCAGCCCGCCACCTCTCCTCACGTTCATTTTGTGCTTTCCTGCACTGTGACATTGTCTGCCTCCACGCATTCGTCTGTGCTCTATTAGTGTGGGAGGACAGCATGAGCTCAGAGAACATTTCATCACGAGTGCGTTTTTTTTCTTTCTAATCTTCACTAGCCTCTGGGAAGGAGAAGATCCTGTGATCATTGAAACACATGCTGCTGGTGGAGAAAGAAAAAGGGACAGCGGTATTTAAAAAGACACATTTTATAAAACAGTGGCTACACACTTTCAGGGTAAACCTTGCTGTTAACCTTACATACATAGCACATGTGCTTTCGTTACAAGGTTGCATTTTGCCTCCCCCCACCGCGTGGCTACCCCCTCAACCCTCCCCCCTCCCCATGGCTAACAGTGGGGAACATTTCTGTTCAGCCACAGGCAAACAGCCCAGCAGGAATGGGCACCTCTGAGTGTCTCTTGAAGAAAAGCACCCTATTTCAACCAGGTGACCATGAATGATACCTCACTCTCCTGAGGATAACACAGAGAGATAAAGAACGGATGTTGTTTGAACGCCAGCAAACATACACTGCAATGCTTTGTTCTACAATGATTCCCGAGTACGTGTTACTGGCCTGGAGTGGTAAAGTGTCCTACCATGGAGGACGCAATAAGGCTGCCCTCCCCAGAAACCTTTTGCAAAGGCTTTGAGAGTACATCCAGGAGAGCCGCGAATGCCAGGGCAAAGTAATCCTTTCACATGCTTGCTTTTAAACCATGTATAGTATTTTAAAAGGTACACTCACCGGAGGTCCCTTCTCCACCTGCCGGGTCCAGGAGGCAGCCTTGGGTGGGTTTGGGGGGGTACTGGCTCCAGTTCCAGGGTGAGAAACAGTTCCTGGCTGTCAGGAAAACCGGTTTCTCTGCTTGCTTGCTGTGAGCTATCTACAACCTCCTCCTCATCATCTTCCTCATCCCGAAAACCTGCTTCCGTGTTGCCTCCCTCTCCATTGAAGGAGTCAAAGCACACGATTGGGGTAGTGGTGGCTGAACCCCCTAAAATGGCATGCAGCTCATCATAGGAGCGGCATGTTTGGGGCTCTGACCCGGAGCTGCTGTCTGCCTCTCTGGTTTTCTTGCCTCAGCTCCTTAAGTTTCACACGGCACTGCTTCGGGTCCCTGTTATGGCCTCTGTCCTTCATGCCCTGGGAGATTTTGACAAATGTTTTGGCATTTCGAAAACTGGAACGGAGTTCTGATAGCACGGATTCCTCTCCCCATACAGCAATCAGATCCCGTACCTCCCATTCGGTCCATGCTGGAGCTCTTTTGCGATTCTGGGACTCCATCATGGTCACCTCTGCTGATGAGCTCTGCATGGCCACCTCTGCTGATTAGCTCTGCACTCACCTGCAGCTTGCCACGCTGGCCAAACAGGAAATGAGATTCAAAAGTTCCCGGTTCTTTTCCTGTCTACCTGGCCAGTGCATCTGAGTTGAGAGTGCTGTCACAATGGAGCTCTCTGGGATAGCTCCTGGAGGCCAATACCGTCGAATTGCATCCACACTACCCCAAATTTGACCCGGCAAGGCCGATTTCAGCTCTAATCCCCTTGTCGGGGGTGGAGTAAAGAAATCGATTTTAAGAGCCCTTTAAGTCGAAAAAACGGGCTTCGTCGAATGGACGGGTGCAGGGTTAAATCGATTTAATGCTGCTAAATTTGACTTCAACTCCTAGTGTAGACCAGGGCTTACTCTCAGGGGCAATTACACCATAGAGGATTGTTTTATTCAGCAGGGTGAAGAGTGCTATGTGAAGGGAAGAAATCTTATTTCTTGGGCTAATTTTCTTTTTTCTTTTTAATTTTCATTAGTACCAATTAGAACACTGCTTTACTTTTTTTGGAGGTTAGGCATGGAGTGCGAACATAGGTAATGGCTGGAATTGGAATTGCTTAGTTACCAATCAGATTATTGTTCATATCTTTGAGAGTTAAGAAAAAGGCCAGGTCTACACTAGACATTTATGCCAGTTTAGCAATGTTGATTAGCTATGTGAGTTTTGGATATTTTTATGCTAGCTAAAGTCCTAGTGTGGATGCAGCTATACCAGCATAAAAGTATTTTGCCAGTATTTCACTCTCCAAACCAGTATAAGATATATCAGCAAAAACACTTTTTTGCTGATATAAGCCATGTCTAACCTAGGAAGATCTTGCTAGTATAACTGTACTGGGATTGCTATACCACCAGCAAAAGTTTTAAGCATAGACTAGTCTTACGTTTCCTTGGTTATTAAACAAGGAAGTTCTGGAGTTTGCTTGGGAGAATAATAACACTTTGCCCTTATATAGCATCTTTCAACTGTGGATTGCAAAGCACTTTACAAAGCTGAATAAGTGTTAGTATTATCCTCATTTTACAGATAGAGATACTAAGGATTAGATAGTTGTCACTTGCCCAAAGACTCACAATGAGTTAATGGCAGTCAGGCCAAGAATCCAGGTCTCGAGACTTCCAGTTCTTATCTGTCCTCTAGAGTCCATAGTGCCTCATAACTCTTGTTTGAAAATTCATGTATTTGTTTGTTTTGATGAAAGAAATAGCCCCTTGTCTGAGTTGGAATGAATGACTCTATTTCTGTTGAGTTATTTTGTTGATGTTAATGTGAATTTTTATATACTTAAGAATGAACTTCTTGATGAGATACTGTGGTCTTATAAGCATTATGGCCCCAATCCTGCAAGTTACAGCATGGGGTGGACCCTGCACCCATGGGGAGCGCCATAAGGTGCAAGTATATGCCCGCATACACAGTGTTGCAGGATTAGGGTCTCTGGGTGAAATTCTGACCCCTCTGAAGTCAATTGATTTCATTGGGGCCAGAATTTCACCCTATATTGTTAAATCAATTTTCCATATAATCTAAATATTCATTTTAAAAAGGTTCTCGGCTTTTTCATTACTAAGAGAACCTTCACAAATCAGTCAATGCACTTCTGCCCTGTTAGTCCTGATTTGCAGCTCTTTAGCTCAACACTAGCAGAAGCAAGGAATGTGAGCTTTACCTCAGTGATCTGTGAATTCTGTTCCCCAGCACTCTGTTCATCTCAGTGAAGTTTTAATTTCATCACTTAGTTGGGATTACTAAATGCTAACTTTATAAAGCACAGGCAATGTAAAGGCAATTCTGCAAATGCTTCAGTGGGACTACTCAGGGTACTGTGGTCTGTGCTGGTTAACTAGTATTTGCAGAACAGGCCTTAAGGTCATGTCTGCATGAGAATGTTGCACCAATTTAATTTAAATCCATTTTTAAATTGATTTTAGTCAAACTTGGGCAAACCTTTGTGTGGACACTTTTCACTTTCAAGATCTTCGTGGCCTATCCCTACCCTACTTGTCATCTCTCATTCAGGATCGGTAGGTTGACTCCTTCCTCCAGTAGGCCCATGGAATAAGGATGTCAACCTCCAATGTCCGCTTGTCAGACTTTCAAACAAGCATCTGTGTGCTTTCTCCTATGCTGCTCCACCCACAAATGTCCCTGTAAACATCTGCAAAGCACTTCACTGTTCTCCTTCAAATCCCTACTTAAACATTCTTCTTTGCCATGATGTCTACCAAAACTCACAATGGTTAGACTTCTGTTGTGCTGAGACCAATGTCTATCATGCTTACCAATATTGACTCATTGGTCCCTTGTACTTCCCCGTCTGTCTCCATCTGTTGCCTCTGATTTTATCCTTAGGGTATGTCTACACTGGCAGAGTTACATCACCGGCAGTTACAGCGCCACTCAGAGAGTGCTGAAGGGAAACCGCTGTTGTGTGTTCACACTGTCAGCTGCCTGCGCAATAGCGTGTTCACACTTGTGGCACTTGCAGTGATATTCGGAGCGGTGCACACTGGGCAGCTATCCCACAGAGCATCTCTTCCTCTTCTGCCGCTAAGAGTTGTGGGAAGATGGAGGGGGTCACGGGGCATCCTGGATCCTGTCCCAATACCCCGTAATGCATTGCTTCGCATTCCAACAATCCTTGTTCTTCCATTTGCATTTGGCACCATCTTTCAATGGTTTGTGTACTGCACGCTCTGCCTCTTCAGTCTACAGGAATGGATCCCGCACTGTTGACCAATATGCTGCTCGCTCTCACTAACACGTCATGAGTGGCAGTGGAGTTATTCCTTAAACCACAAAGGCAAGGGGAGTGCGATATTGATCTCGCCACGCGTACTAGCTACGACATGAGATTGCTTGTGGCATTCACGGAGGTGCTTACCACAGTGGAACACCGCTTTTGGGCTTGGGAAACAAGCACTGAGTAGTGGGATCACATAGTCATGCATGTCTGGGATGAAGAGCAGTGGCTGCAGAACTTTCGAATGAGGAAAGCCACATTCATGGGACTGTGTGTTGAGCTCACCCCAGCAACTACAGCACAAGGACACAAGAATGAGAGTTGCCCTGTCGCTGGAGAAGTGCATGGCAATTGCACTGTGGAAGCTGGCTACTCCAGACTGCTACCAATCGGTCGCTAACCAGTTCGGAGCGGGAAAGTCGACCATTTGACTTGTGTTGACGGAAGTGTGCAGGGCCATTAATTGCATCCTGCTCCGAAAGACCATGACTCTGGGCAACGTGCATGAGATTGTGGATGGCTTTGCACAAATGGGCTTCCCTAACTGCAGAGGGGCGATAGATGGCATGCATATTCCAATTCTGGCATCAAACCACCTAGCCACTGAGTACATTAATCGGAAGGGGTATTTCTCTATGGTTCTCCAGGTGCTTGTAGATCACTGTGCATGTTTCATGGATATTAACACAGGCTGGTCAGGAAAGGTGCATGACACATGCATCTTTCGGAAAACTGGCCTGTTCAGGAAGCTGCAAGCTGCAAGTAGGAATTTTCTTCCTGGACCAGATGATCACCGTAGGGGGAAGTCGATCCTGGGAGACCCTGCCTACCCCTTAATGCCATGGCTTATGAAGCCATTCACAGGGCATGTCATAAATATAAAGGAAAGGGTAACCACCTTTCTGTATACAGTGCTATAAAATCCCTCCTGGCCAGAGGCAAAACCCTTTCACCTGTAAAGGGTAAGGAGGTAAGGTAACCTCACTGGCACCTGACCCAAAATGACCAATGAGGGGACAAGGTACTTTCAAATCTGGAGGGGATGGAACAGTTCTGTCTGTCTGTGTGATGCTTTTACCGGGAACAGATCAGAAATGCAAGCCTTCCAACTCCTGTTAAGTTAGTAAGTAATCTAGCTAGAAAATGCGTTAGATTTTCTTTTGTTTAATGGCTTGTAAAATAAGCTGTGCTGGATGGAATGTATATTCCTGTTTTTGTATCTTTTTGTAATTTAAGGTTTTGCCTAGAGGGATTCTCTATGTTTTGAATGTGATTACCCTATAAGGTATTTACCATCCTGATTTTACAGAGGTGATTCTTTTACTTTTTCTTTAATTAAAATTCTTCTTTTAAGAACCTGATTGATTTTTCACTGTTCTTAAGATCCAAGGGTTTGGGTTTGTGTTCACCTGTACCAATTGGTGAGGATTATTATCAAGCCTTCCCCAGGAAAGGGGGTGTAGAGCTTGGGGGGGAATATTTTGGGGGAAGACGTCTCCAAGTGGTCTCTTTCCCTGTTCTTTGTTTAAAACGCTTGGTGGTGGCAGCATACTGTTCAAGGACAAGGCAAAGTTTGTACCTTGGGGAAGTTTTTAACCTAAGCTGGTAAAAATAAGCTTAGAGGGTCTTTCATGCAGTTCCCCACATCTGTACCCTAGAGTTCAGAGTGGGGAAGGAACCTTGACAGGGCACCTTGACAGCAGCAAGGAGCGGTTCAACAAAAGGCTGAGTAAGTGCAGAATGACTGTTGAGTGTGCTTTTGGCTGTTTAAAGGCCCACTGACACTGCCTATATGGGAGGCTGGACCTGGCCGATGACAATATTCCTATGCTTATAGCCGTGTGCTGTATGGTCCATAACATTTGTGAAGGGAAGGGTGAAAGCTTCACTCAGGGCTGGACCTCTGCGGCTCAGCGCCTGGAGGCTTAATTTGAACAGCCAGAGACCAGGATTATTAGAGGGGCACAGCACAGGGCCATAAGGATCAGGGATGCCTTGAGGTAACAATTTGAAGCTGAAAGCCACTAATATTTGTTGCTATGCTCAGGAGTGCAGTGCTTGTAATGCTAGGAGGTGATTGTGATTGGTGCAGATAATGCACTGTGAAGGTTTAAGAAAATTGCCTGTTGCTTTGCAGGGCTCTGTTTGCTTTCAATTAATGGAATAAAGATTGCTTTCAAACCAAAACAATTCTTTTATTAAAAATCAACAACCGGAGGAGAGAGACAACCAAAAAAACACATCAGCACTGAGGGGGATGGGGGAAGTGAGGGTCCCAGGAGGAGGTGGGATCTTGGGACGGTTAAAGATTTGTGTATGTCGACTTCTCATATCCAACCTTCTCCTTTGGAGTACAGTACAGCGGGTACTGTACTTCAGCAGGGCTAAACTGCAGAGGGAGGGGTGTTGAGTGCAGTGGGTACTGAGAGTCCGCAGGGCTGGACTGTGATGGGGGAGGAGTGGAATGCAGTGGGTACAGACTGGAAACAGGAGGTTGATAAGAGTGTGTGTGGGGCGAATGGGAAAGAGTTTTGCAACAGCAGCTGCAGGGGAGGGTGGGCGCGGAGCTGCTCGATTCGCAGTGCTAGTAGTGCCTGGAGTATGTCCGCTTAATGCTCCATAATGTTTAAGAGCCGCTCTGTGGCTTCATTCTGGTGTGCCATGTTCTCCTTTCGGTCCCTCTTCTTGCTGTCCCGCCACTCCTTCAATTTTTGTTTTTCGGCCGCGAAATGCATCATGACCTCATGCAGAAAGTCCTTTTTAGTTCTTCGTGACCACTTTCTAATTCTGCACAGCCTTTCAGCCGACAATAACAAAGAGGGAGGCTGGGCTCCCAAGGTCATATCTGTGAAGCCAAAATGCAACATTTTACAGAAGCAGTATTGTTTGCAACACACATGGCCCCTTTCTGTCATGCATCGTGAAATCTGTCCATAGGTATCATAATTCCTATGGCTGGAGTGCAGTTGGGACTGGACAGCCCCCTCTCCACAAATGCTGATGAGGTCCAGTAGCTTGGTATTGCTCCAAGCAGGGGATCGCCTGGTGTATGGAGTAGGCATGGTCACCTGGAAAGATGCGCTGAGACCACTGCACACGTCACCGAGCAAACAGGAAGGGGACTTTCAAAATTCCCAAGGAATTTAAGGGGAGGGGATGACGGTAGATCACCTCAGGACAGGGCAGTAGAGTTCAAACTGATGACCGGAGAGGTGAGAACAGGCATTGTGGGACACCTCCCGGAGGCCAATCATAGCGCTGTAATCGACCAGGGTAGCCCTGGTGCACAAAGCTCTACGCCTCTTGTCAGGGTAGTTTTGTTACCATGCTGCAACTGTGCAGTTTCTGCGCACTAAGTGGCTTGGCAGTGTGTACACCTCAGGAGTTACAACGCAGAAAGATGCTTTACTGCGCAGAAACTTGCAAGTGTAGACAGGTCCTTAGATTGTAAGTTCTTTGGGGCAGGACACTCTTTTTGTTCTCTTTTTGTACAGCTCCTAACACAGCGGGGCCCTGAGCCATTACTGGGGCTCCTACATGCTATGATAACCCAAACAATGAATAATAATAAATCCTTTTAAGAGTGGTTAATTTCATTTTAGCATAAACCTATTTCCAATCTATTTCAGCGAAACTGGAGCAAGAGGGGAAAAAAGAGCCTGTTTTAAACCAAAATAAAAGGGTCCACACATGGTTGTATGGGTTTAAGTAAATCACTTTAAATTCACACGTTAGGCTGTGACTGATGCAACTTTCTCACACAGATGGAAATTTATTGGCATATTTATAATAGAGGAAGGATGGTTCAGTGGTAAGAGCACCACCCTCAGATTTGCGAGATGCTGGTTCAATTCCCTGCTCCACACTGACTTCATGGGTGACCACAGGCAAGTCACTTAGCCTCTCTGTACCTCAGTTCCTTATCTGTAAAATGGGAATAATAGTACTGCCTCAAAGGGGTGTTTTGAGGTTAAATCCATTAAGGAGTGTGAGGTGCTCAGGTACTGTGGTGGCAGGGGCCATCTATCTTTGATAGATACAAGTATAATTATAAGAATGTCCACAGACTGAGTTATACCTGTGAAACTACAGAGACATAATTATGTTGGTATATTTCCCTGTGTAGACAGGCCTAAAAAAACAACTCAGCTGGAGTTGAGGTGCTTTCTTTCTAACTATTTTTAGGAGTGTGATTTTTTTTTTTCAAATCTGAGATAGTTATACCAATACAGCCCGCAGCATGGAGGTGGTTATACTCATAAAAAGTTTTTCATACTGGTATAGCTTATTCCTCTTTCTGTATGGGAATAGCTATAAGTATCAAAGTAGCTTGTACTGATATAACTTTTGGTCCACGCTGAGGGGTTTGTACTGCTTTAACTATTGAGTTGGTATACCAGAATAATTAAAGCAGTACAACTTTTGTGTGTAGATGCATTTAGGAGCCTAACTTTAGGCATCCATTTTTGAAACTTTTGGCTTTAGTCTTTTTTATCAGGAATTTTTATAGGTAGATCGTACTGTATTTATTAAGTAGCCCTAATTCATGTTTAAATTGTTTTTACTGTCATTGTACGTCATGGGATAAATGGGTCTTTCTTTAGAATTAGCAAAAGCCACTTCAGCTAGGCCTGTTTACTTTTTCAAGTGCTTTTTCTCAAGGAAATTTGTTTGAATTAGGGGGATTCCTTGTTTTTTTTTAATCTTAAACTTTGCTCTTGAAAATTCAAAAGGCAGATTTTCAAAACCCCAGGGATAAGAAAATTATCTGTCTAACGACACCTCTGAAACTCAATATAAGATTTTATTATACCTTTGAAGAGATTTTGAGAGATTATTTAAAGTGAAGCTGCCAACCTCTGCTAAGTGTTTTCAAATACAATGAGGATGTAGGGTAAGCAGCAGCCTTGGATTCTGTTTATTTGATATAGATAGGAGGCAGTAATAGTTGGACAGGAATTGAAATAGGGCCTCACATATTCATGTAGGGTCCTGCAAAAACTAGGGACAGCCCTGATTCCTTAGTTATGCCTGAATATTCTGAGGGTTGCTTTTTTTTTTTTTTTTTTTTTTTTTTTTTTTGAGGCAGCTCTGACGGCTTCAGAGATCCCGCCCCCAATATCCTCAGGTTAGTCTGGTATCGTCAGTAACCCTCTCATTACAGAAAAATTGCTGGGTTTAGAGAAGTTGCACAACATATCAGCCATTTACTGGGACTGTTTCTTAATGACACTTTATCTTCAAAAGCTTGTTGGGATGGTGGGGCAGTTGAGTTCCAGAGTTCTTTGATTCTCAAATACATATGGTCTTGGGGTGATGAATTGTAATCATAGAGGCGAAAGTATGGCCTTTCAAATTATCCACATTTCTGAAGAGGAAATGTATTTTATTGTAGTGGATTAAACCAATTCTACATAGGTGTTCTTTTTAGTTGCCTCAGGTGCTGCATCTTCTCCCAGTGGAGAGACTGATTTATTTCTCTCAGTTGATAGCTTAACAATTGCTGGATACAAGACACAGATTATTCTCTCTTCAGACTGTCCATGAATGTAGGGATTTGATTTCTCAATCAGAGGAGTGTTTGTGGTCTGAATCTTTATCTCCAGATAGTAGTGTACTCAAATAACTGGAATGAAGCTATTTCATGGAAAGAAAACTGCAATGATGATATCCCTGTGTTGCCTTCATTTGGTACTAATGTGGACACTAATAATGAAAATTATATTGAATGGGACCTTTTATATGCATATTAAAAGCAGGAGAGAGACAACATGAGAAAAACACAAAGGCATGACAACTAGCTGGGGCTCGAACTAGCACACTAAGGGTATGTCTACACTACGAAATTAGGTCAAATTTATAGAAGTCGGTTTTTTAGAAATTGGTTTTATATATTTGAGTGTGTGTGTCCCCACAGAAAATGCTCTAAGTGCATTAAGTGCATTAACTCGGCGGAGTGCTTCCACAGTACCGAGGCAAGCGTCGACTTCCGGAGTGCTGCACTGTGGGTAGCTATCCCACAGTTCCCGCAGTCTCCGCTGCCCACTGGAATTCTGGGTTGAGATCCCAATGCCTGATGGGGCTAAAACATTGTCGCGGGTGGTTCTGGGTACATATCGTCAGGCCCCCGTTCCCTCCCTCCCTCCCTCCGTGAAAGCAAGGGCAGACAATCGTTTCGCACCTTTTTTCCTGAGTTGCCTGTGCAGACGCCATACCACGGCAAGCATGGAGCCTGCTCAGGTAACCGTCACCGTATGTCTCCTGGGTGCTGGCAGACGTGGTACTGCATTGCTACACAGCAGCATCAACCCATTGGCTTGTGGCAGCAGACGGTACAGTATGACTGGTAGCTGTCATCGTCATGTCCGAGGTGCTCCTGGCCACGTTGGCCAGGAGTGCCTGGGCAGACATGGGTGCAGGGACTAAATTTGGAGTGACTTGACCAGGTCATTCTCTTTAGTCCTGCAGTCAGTCCTATTGAACCATCTTATGGTGAGCAGGCAGGCGATACGGATTGCTAGCAGTCCTACTGTACCATCTTCTACCAGGCAGGCAAGAGATGAGGATGGCTAGCAGTCCTACTGCACCATCTTCTGCCGAGCAGCCATGAGATGTGGATGGCTTGCAGTCCTTCTGCACTGTCTGCTGCCAGCCAAAGATGTAAAAGATAGATGGAGTTGATCAAAACAAGAAATAGACCAGATTTGTTTTGTACTCATTTGCTTCACCCCCTCCCCCGTCTAGGGGACTCATTCCTCTAGGTCACACTGCAGTCACTCACAGAGAAGGTGCAGCAAGGTAAATCCAGCCATGTATCAATCAGAGGCCAGACCAACCTGCTTGTTCCAGTAAGAACAATTACTTAGGTGCACCATTTCTTATTGGAACCGTCCGTGAAGTCCTGCCTGAAATACTCATTGATGTAAAGCCACCCCCTTTGTTGATTTTAATTCCCTATAAGCCAATCCTGTAAGCCATGTCGTCAGTCGCCCCTCCCTCCGTCAGAGCAACGGCAGACAATCGTTCCGCGCCTTTTTTCTGTGCGGACGCCATACTAAGACAAGCATGGAGGCCGCTCAGCTCACTTTGGCAATTAGGAGCACATTAAACACCACACGCATTATCCAGCAGTATATGCAGCATCAGAACCTGGCAGAGCGATACTGGGTGAGGAGGTGACATCAGCGCGGTCACGTGAGTGATCAGGACATGGACACAGATTTCTCTGAAAGCATGGGCCCTGCCAATGCATGCATCATGGTGTTAATGGGGCAGGTTCATGCTGTGGAATGCCGATTCTTGGCTCGGGAAACAAGCACAGACTGGTGGGACCGCATAATGTTGCAGGTCTGGGACGATTCCCAGTGGCTGCGAAACTTTCGCATACGTAAGGGCACTTTCATGGAACTTTGTGACTTGCTTTCCCCTGCCCTGAAGCGTATGAATACCAAGATGAGAGCAGCCCTCACAGTCGAGAAACGAGTGGCGATAGCCCTGTGGAAGCTTGCAACGCCAGACAGCTACTGGTCAGTTGGGAATCAATTTGGAGTGGGCAAATCTACTGTGGGGGCTGCTGTTATGCAAGTAGCCCACGCAATCAAAGATCTGCTGATATCAAGGGTAGTGACCCTGGGAAATGTGCAGGTCATAGTGGATGGCTTTGCTGCAATGGGATTCCCTAACTGTGGTGGGGCCATAGACGGAACCCATATCCCTATCTTGGCACCGGAGCACCAAGCCGGAGAGTACATAAACCACAAGGGGTACTTTTCAATAGTGCTGCAAGCTCTGGTGGATCACAAAGGACGTTTCATCAACATCAACGTGGGATGGCCGGGAAAGGTACATGAAGCTCGCATCTTCAGGAACTCTGGTCTGTTTCAAAAGCTGCAGGAAGGGACTTTATTCCCAGACCAGAAAATAACTGTTGGGGATGTTGAAATGCCTATAGTTATCCTTGGGGACCCAGCCTACCCCTTAATGCCATGGCTCGTGAAGCCGTACACAGGCAGCCTGGACAGTAGTCAGGAGCTGTTCAACTACAGGCTGAGAAAGTGCAGAATGGTGGTAGAATGTGCATTTGGACATTTAAAGGCGCGCTGGCGCAGTTTACTGACTCACTTAGACCTCAGCGAAACCAATATTTCCACTGTTATTACTGCTTGCTGTGTGCTCCACAATATCTGTGAGAGTAAGGGGGAGACGTTTATGGCGGGGTGGGAGGTTGAGGCAAATAGCCTGGCTGCTGGTTACGCACAGCCAGACACGGTTAGAAGAGCACAGGAGGGCGCGGTTAGAAGAGCACAGGAGGGCGCGGTACGCATCAGAGAAGCTTTGAAAACCAGTTTCATGACTGGCCAGGCTACGGTGTGAAAGTTCTCTTTGTTTCTCCTTGATGAAACCCCCCACCCCTTGGTTCACTCTACTTCCCTGTAAGCTAACCACCCTCCCCTCCTCCCTTCGATCACCGCTTGCAGAGGCAATAAAATCATTGTTGCTTCACATTCATGTATTCTTTATTCATTCATCACACAAATAGGGGGATGACTACAAAGGTAGCCCAGGAGGGGTGGAGGAGGAGGGAAGGAAAATGCCACACAGCACTTTAAAAGTTTACAACTTTAAAATTTATTGAATGCCAGCCTTCTGTTTTTTGGGCAATCCTCTGTGGTGGAGTGGCTGGTTGGCCGGAGGCCCCCCCCACCGTGTTCTTGGGCATCTGGGTGTGGAGGCTATGGAACTTGGGGAGGAGGGCGGTTGGTTACACAGGGGCTGTAGTGGCAGTCTGTGCTTCAGCTGCCTTTGCTGCAGCTCAACCCATACATTGGAGCACACTGATTTGATCCTCCAGCAGCCTCAGCATTGAATTCTGCCTCCTCTCATCACGCTGCCACCACATTTGAGCTTCAGCCCTGTCTTCAGCCCGCCACTTACTCTCTTCAGTCCGCCACCTCTCCTCCCGGTCATTTTGTGCTTTCCTGCACTCTGACATTATTTGCCTCCACGCATTCGTCTGTGCTCTGTCAGCGTGGGAGGACAGCATGAGCTCAGAGAACATTTCATCACGAGTGCATTTTTTTTTCTTTCTAATCTTCACTAGCCTCTGGGAAGGAGAAGATCCTGTGATCATTGAAACACATGCAGCTGGTGGAGAAAAAAAAAGGGACAGCGGTATTTAAAAAGACACATTTTATAAAACAGTGGCTACACTCTTTCAGGGTAAACCTTGCTGTTAACATTACACACATAGCACATGTGCTTTCCTTACAAGGTCGCATTTTGCCTCCCCCCACCACGTGGCTACCCCCTCAACCCTCCCACCTCCCCATGGCTAACAGTGGGGAACATTTCTGTTTAGCCACAGGCAAACAGCCCAGCAGGAATGGGCACCTCTGAGTGTCCCCTGAAGAAAAGCACCCTATTTCAACCAGGTGACCATGAATGATATCGCTCTCCTGAGGATAACACAGAGAGATAAAGAACGGATGTTGTTTGAACACCAGCAAACATACACTGCAATGCTTTATTGTACAATGATTCCCGAGTACGTGTTACTGGCCTGGAGTGGTAAAGTGTCCTACTATGGAGGACGCAATAAGGCTGCCCTCCCCAGAAACCTTTTGCAAAGGCTTTGAGAGTACATCCAGGAGAGCCGCGAATGCCAGGGCAAATTAATCCTTTCACATGCTTGCTTTTAAACCATATATAGTATTTTAAAAGGTACGCTCACCGGAGGTCCCTTCTCCGCCTGCTGGGTCCAGGAAGCAGCCTTGCGTGGGTTTGGGGGGTACTGGCTCCAGGTCCAGGGTGAGAAACAGTTCCTGGCTGTCGGGAAAACCAGTTTCTCCGCTTGCTTGAGCTATCTACAACCTCCTCCTCATCATCATCTTCTTCATCCCCAAAACCTGCTTCCATGTTGTCTCCATCTCCATTGAAAGAGTCAAACAACACGGCTGGGGTAGTGGTGGCTGAACCCCCTAAAATGGCATGCAGCTCATCATAGAAGCGGCATGTTTGGGGCTCTGACCTGGAGCGGCCATTTGCCTCTCTGGTTTTCTGGTTGGCTTGCCTCAGCTCCTTAAGTTTCATGCGGCACTGCTTCGGGTCTCTGTTATGGCCTCTGTCCTTCATGCCCTGGGAGATTTTGACAAAGGTTTTGGCATTTCGAAAACTGGAATGGAGTTCTGATAGCACGGATTCCTCTCCCCATACAGTGATCAGATCCCGTACCTCCCGTTCGGTCCATGCTGGAGCTCTTTTGCGATTCTGGGACTCCATCATGGTCACCTCTGCTGATGAGCTCTGCATGGTCACCTGCAGCTTGCCACGCTGGCCAAACAGGAAATGAGATTCAAAAGTTCCCAGTTCTTTTCCTGTCTACCTGGCCAGTGCATCTGAGTTGAGAGTGCTGTCCAGAGTGGTCACAGTGGAGCACTCTGGGATAGCTCCTGGAGGCCAATACCGTCGAATTGTGTCCACAGTACCCCAAATTTGACCCGGCAACGCCAATTTAAGCGCTAATCCCCTTGTCAGAGGTGGAGTAAGGAAATCGATTTTAAGAGCCCTTTAAGTCGAAATAAAGGGCTTCATCGTGTGGACGGGTGCAGGTTTACATCGATTTAATGCTGCTAAATTCGACCCAAAGTCCTAGTGTAGACCAGGGCTAGAACTTTTTCCTTGACTACTAGGTTATAAACCTATTTTTTGAAGTTGTGTGTTACTAATTTGTTCACTATTTTATAAATGTAAACACAGCCAAACCTGCCATAAGCAGTCAATGGGATTGACAAAATGTTGTTACTTAAACAGAGGTGTTCAGTGCTTAATTTGTAATGAAAGAGGTGTCAGGGCTCAAGCAATTAGGTGCTGGGGCTCAAGCAAAATTTTTACTTTCATAACTGATGTGGCAAGTCCAGAGGTGCTGGGGCTGTGAACTGCCAAGCCTAGAGGTGCTTGGGCTAAGCCTTGGCACAAATTAAGCAGTGGAGGTGTACTTCTAATTAAGATGGAGGAACCTTTTACTCCACCTATACAATACATTTGGGATATAATCTGGGTTGGTTCCTGCGGACATGAGGTTGCTTGATAAAGGCATTCTTTTGTATAGATTTCACTCTAATCTTATTAGAATACTGCATACATCTTGTTTTTCTTACTGCATTTTAGGTTTTCGAGCTCACGTTGTGGCTACTGTCTACCTACAAAATATACACTATTATTTGGATAAACATTTGGATACTTCCTAGCTCACGATGCCTTTCAAAAGCGGATTAGAATTAACTGAGTTGCAGAATATGACTGTCCCTGAGGATGATAACATCAGCAATGATTCAAATGATTTTACAGAGGTAGAAAATGGCCAGATAAATAGGTGAGTATTTTTCCACTGATGCTGACTATCCTGTGAAACACACTGTTTAAAAACAGCATTCTAATTTTCAGTATCTCTCTTGCATTATTCATTACCGAGTCATGCTCCATTTGAAGATGTAATTTGAATTTCTTATGTGACATCTGTTGGGCATAGGTTGCAACAGCAGATAAAGCAAACAGAGTAGCAATTTATTCATCGTTTTAAATTTTTCAAATGAGTCTAATAAAACGCATAAAATGTTAAAATTTCAAAATATCTACATATACAATACAAAAAATAAAATAATAACATTAGACCGACAGAAACATTTTGGGCAAAGATATAGGATTTTCAATAAAGGTTGTTCCACAATCTGATGTATGTAACCACAATGGCCACAAAAATGTTCTTTAGGCTTCTGTGAATTTATAACTCATGCTGTTGACAAGAAATGTAGATCATATCTTCCTGTCTATGTTTAAAACTCTCTGCAAATGAGAATGTATATCAAACCTTTGCTCCTAAGTCTAATAGAAAATGCACTTTTAGAAAAAGTGACCGATTTGTAACTAATGTTCAAATTTAAATGTGAAAAAAAAATTCTCTGCTCAGCAATTAAAGTAAAATGCAATTATTACATAATTACTTAAAAATTATTATAGCATTTTTTTATAAACTTTTTGTTAATTTAGTAAAATAGAACAATATTGTTCCCGTCATAATAAACCCTTCCAAGCTTATTGCAAGGTAAAGAGTTAAATTTTCAGGTTCTGAATAGCCTTCATATTTATGGTAAGGATCTGCTGTTGGACTAGAGTGGCTGGCTGTTTCTGTGGGGTTTTTGAGCTGGAAACAAGAAGTTACCCTCTTCCTCTGAAACTTCATTCAAATTTTGCAGAACAAAGGTGGTGTGAGAGAAAGAAAAGGAGCAGTTGAAGGTTCCCAAATTTCCCAAGTAACTAGGTTAGTGTGGACCCCTGTGCCCACATACCATCCTGTTGACTGTAATGGGACTCTGCTGGAGTCCTTTCAGGTGTCCACTTTCATGGATCTACTTACAGGATCTGGACTAAAAACTGCCTTATTCTGCCACCCTACTGACAGACAATAGGTAGCAAATGTTTGCAGGAACAGGCACTTAGAGGCTGATTTTACTGCTTAGATCTGCATGGGGAGGAGATTGACCCCGGTGTGAAAAGGGTGTCAGCTGCCTCTGTGGAAGAGTTTTTTCTTTCCCCATACCTTGCCAAAAGCCTTCCCAGTGCTGAGATCAATGCAGGAGGAGGGATCAGGCTGGGGGAAGAGTGGGCAGGCTAGTGGGGGATGCACACTGTCAGCCAGCCCTTCCTGTGAAGCTCAGGGTGCAAAGACAATGCAGTCCTGGGTGTCTTATCTTTCTGTGCCATCCACCACCACAGTGGATATACCCCTTGAAGGGGAAGTGCTTGGGGCAGCAGCTGCCAGCTGTGAGAGCTCTGTCAGTGTGACTTCTGCAGGTGCAGTCATGCGAGATACCGGTGATCCAGAGTCTTCACACAGAAGTCCCTGGCCTCCTACTTATTCCCTGGGGTTCTTGGGCCCACCGCTGTTCCACAGTGTAGTGCAAACTCCTCTACCAATGGTGGGGGAAGTCTCTGTGAAGAGAATCTTATGCATGTTTTGAACAGCAGTAGTAGTGAGAGCTGACATTGACCATCAAAGCATATGCTGCAGCTGGAAGGACAGCAAAGCTCAGGTTGGGGATGGAGGTGGGAAGGAGGAGTTCAAATGGTGCAGGGTGCCTGAGGGGAAAAAAGAATAGTTGGGTCAGAGTGGGGGCAAATTAACAAAAAAAAAATGTAATTAAGAACAGAAAAGATTTCTCCTGCCTCTCATAGTAGATTGAAGCATTCCAGAAACCAGCTCACCGGGCATGGGGGCGGGTTCCAAAATGAAAAATCTTTGAGCCATGGCTCAGAGGGGTAGCCATGTTAGTCAGTATCCACAAAAACAATGAGAAGTCCAGTGGCACCTTAAAGACAGATTTATCTGGGCATAAGCTTGCATGGATAAAAAACCCACTTCTTCAGATGCATGGAGATGCATGGCTGTAAGCTCGGCCAGGGGATGCATTCGTAGACAGGTATCCAGAGAGGGCCTTAACAGGAGACGGATGCTACTGTATCGCTACAGTGCTTGCATCCCTCACCTCTTCTAAGAGCATGAGTTTCCAAGAGTTCCACTCTTAACAAATGTTGGCCTACCACATTGACACTAAAACCCCAGCCTGCTCCTGCTGGAGTCAGTGGCAAAACTCCCTCTGACTTCAGTGGAAGCGGGATTGGGCCCCACCCTATAAGGGTGGTTTATTAGTTTCTATTTATATAAATGACATATAGATAGCATTCCATTCAGCAATGCTGTTTTCATGCTTCTTGGTAGAGGAGTCATTCCCCTTCTGTTTCATAGAATCATAGAATATCAGGGTTGGAAGGGACCTCAGAAGGTCGTCTAGTCCAACCCCCTGCTTAAAGCAGGACCAATCCCCAACTAAATCATCCCAGCCAGGGCTTTGTCAAGCCTGACCTTAAAAATTTCTAAGGAAGGAGATTCCACCACCTCCCTAGGTAACGCATTCCAGTGTTTCACCACCCTCCTAGTGAAAAAGTTTTTCCTAATATCCAACCTAAATCTCCCCCACTGCAACTTGAGACCATTACTCCTCGTTCGGTCATCTGCTACCACTGAGAACAGTCTAGATCCATCCTCTTTGGAACCCCCTTTCAGGTAGTTGAAAGCAGCTATCAAATCCCCCCTCATTCTTCTCTTCCGCAGACTAAACAATCCCAGTTCCCTCAGCCTCTCCTCATAAGTCATGTGTTCTAGACCCCTAATCATTTTTGTTGCCCTCCGCTGGACGTTTTCCAATTTTTCCACATCCTTCTTGTAGTGTGGGGCCCAAAACTGGACATACTACTCCAGATGAGGCCTCACCAATGTCGAATAGAGGGGAACGATCACGTCCCTCGATCTGCTGACAATGCCCCTACTTATACATTCCAAAATGCCATTGGTCTTCTTGGCAACAAGGGCACACTGTTGACGCATATCCAGCTTCTCGTCCACTGTAACCCCTAGGTCCTTTTCTGCAGAACTCCTGCCGAGCCATTCGGTCCCTAGTCTGTAGCGGTGCATGGGATTCTTCTGTCCTAAGTGCAGGACTCTGCACTTGTCCTTGTTGAACCTCATCAGATTTCTTTTGGCCCAATCCTCCAATTTGTCTAGGGCCCTCTGTATCCTATTCCTACTCTCCAGCGTATCTACCTCTCCTCCCAGTTTAGTGTCATCTGCAAACTTGCTGAGGGTGCAATCCACACCATCCTCCAGATCATTAATGAAGATATTGAACAAAACCGGCCCGAGGACCGACCGTTGGGGCACTCCACTTGATGCCAGCTGCCAACTAGACATGGAGCCATTGATCACTACCTGTTGAGCCCGACAATCTAGCCAGCTTTCTATCCATCTTATCGTCTATTTGTCCAGCCCATACTTCTTTAACGTACTGGCAAGAATACTGTGGGAGACCGTGTCAAAAGCTTTGCTAAAGTCACGGAACAACATGTCCACTGCTTTCCCCTCCTCCACAGAGCCAGTTATCTCGTCATAGAAGGCAATTAGACTAGTCAGGCATGACTTTCCCTTGGTGAATCCATGCTGACTGTTCCTGATCACTTTCCTCTCCTCTGAGTGCTTCAGAATTGATTCCTTGAGGACCTGCTCCATGATTTTTCCAGGGACTGAGGTGAGGCTGTTTGTCCCTTCCAATCACCATTATGACTCATGCATTTCTCCTGTATACTAGCAGGTTGATAGCTATATCTGGTGCCACCTTTGGTGCCATCTCACATGTGACCTAGGGCTAAGTGAATCTCTAAAGCCCTCGGAAGTCAGTAGGTGTTTTTCCATTGACTTTAACAGGCTTTGGATCAGACATATCATTTTCCACAATTTTTTTGTTTTTGGTTTTTTTGGTTGTTTTGGCTTGTTGGTTTTTCACCCTACATTTCACATTAAGCCTGAGTTACTTACAGCTCTTTGTGGGGCATATGTTTTCATGAGGGTTCAACACAAAGCAAGGTTTACAAGGATTTCTGAGGGAAGATCTGCCTGAGAGGCAACAGACACTAGTGTCTGTTTTTAAATCAAAACAAAATCACAAAATTCCACTTGAAAAATTCTCCAGACACAGCCAGACATTGCTTTGGGCTTCAACTAAAGGTTTGTAGGCCTAAAAATAAAATCTCATATAAGCTTGGATGGGTTTATTCTGTGTTTGAACTTGAAACTAACCACCTGCATTATGACACTGAGAGCTTGTCTACAAATTAAGTTGTTCCTGGTTCTCATTAACTCCATGTGTGGACATTCTTATTCTGAAATAAGAGTGCCAAGTACTTGTTTAGCGTAACCCACCAGAAGTTAATCAGGAACAACTCCATGTGTAGACAAGGCCTGAGTTTCCTAGTGAAAGGTCTGTACAGAAATATTCATTACTGCCAACTATCCCCACTTCCAGGCATCCCCTTATTGGTGCTCCATTAACCATGCACGTGGTCTGTATTACAGCACATTACTGTGTCTGAACACAATTGCTAGCCAGTGTGTTAGTTGGCATGATGTTGAACACAGTTTGGGCTGTGTAGACAAGAAAAAGTTGTGTTTCGCCTCTTATCACTAACTGTGATTAAACCCTCAATGAGGTAGCTGGGTTAGCTGACACAATGCCGAATGCAGTTTGTCCTGGTCTATGCCAACCAATAAACCATGGTCATCCACAGGCCAGCTAACATGATAGTTGTGCTCAGACATGGTTGTTTTGTAGTGGGAGCCAGCACAAAGAGTCTTATGCATTCTTGTCTCTGCTCACATTGGAGATCTTTATCAGTGTCTATGCTAGACATCAATTTAGGAGGATGCAGCATGATACAGGATTGTCACCTTTGTATAAGTTAGAAACCCTTGCCAAGCAATTAAGGCACTGTCTAAAAACACTTCTGACTAATTAGGTTTAACACAGTGGAGTCAGCCATTTTGTTTAAGCAGGCTTTAAAACCAGTTTAGCTAAGGGCTTGTCTACATGGTGAGGCAGTATGCGCTCACGTGTTGCTCATTAATTTGCCCTTGTAAACCTTACTGGTGCACACTAAAGGTTCCCTACACTACTCATGAAAGCTTATGCTCAAATAAATTTGTTAGTCTCTAAGTTGCCACAAGTACTCCTTTTCTTTTTAGAGAACCTTTAGTGCACACCAGCAAGGTCTACATGGACCAATTCTTGGCGACATATTAGTGCACCTTAGAAATCACATCCCTGTAATACACACTGTTGAACCATATAGGCAAGCACTAACTCAGTTAAAGGGACATCACTTTTACCAAATGACCACCGTCTAAGCTGTTTTTAAAACTCCAGATGAAGACCATGTTTACATGCGGTCCTTTAAACTTGTTTGAGCCCCGAAATGGATGGAGCCTAAGCTTTAGCACAGTGATAGAGAGAAAAAAAATGGGTTAAGACCTTCTTTGTGAGCCATATACAAATATGGACCTACTATCTGTATGAACTGATTATTTTTAAGTTAACAGATTCTTTTGTAAATATATAGAGTTTTATAAAATCTGTTCATGTGCAGTTGTGATGCACTAAGTGTTAAAATGAAGAATGAAAGAGGAGCAGGAATATACAGCAATCAATGGTGTCTTTTGACAATGAACAAACTGCTTGAAACAAAGAATTCCAAGCAGGTTAACAAGTCATAAAGACATTAAGAACATGGACTGTCTTACTATGTGTTTACTATGTGTAGCACTTTGCACTATGGTCTCCACTCTCTGTGGGAGCTAATTATCACATTTTATGTTATGGTTCTATTTATAAAGTTTCCAGTTACAAAGGGTTAATAAAAGACTAATAGATGTCTTAAGACATGAATACTCAATTGTTATAAAATCCAAAAGGTCAGTTGCTTATAACTACGGCTTATAGATAGCACTGAGGACAAATAGGAATTTTCATCCAGTGGGAAATTCCAGTATTTCAACATTTGTTTTCATCCCAAATTGGGACAAAAAATTGAACTACCGATTTTTTTCAGAGAATCAAATATTCTGAAAAATTTCAAATCAGTTTGTTGAACTGACCCAAAGTGCTTCATTTCAAGTCAGTTCAACATTAAACTACATTTTCTGATGGTGCCACATTGCCTGGTCAGAGTTGTAGTTCGGAAACTCAATGCCCTCAGGGTCAGGCTCCCTGGCCTGACTACTACTCCCATGATGCACCTACTGTCATGTGATCCCATGATGTACAAACAGCTTGGTCAGAGTCTTAGAAGAGTCTGTGTTGCATCATGGGAGATGTAGGCCAGGCCAGGAGCCCAGCCTATGAGGAAGAATTGGGCCCTGCACTTCAACTCCCTTGAGGCAATGTGGCACAGGAGAAAAATGAAGTTATTGTAGAACTGTCTCTAAACAAAACATTTTGAGCCAATTCACCAAACCAAAAATATTTCAATTGTGGTCCAACAGACCTTAAACAAAATAATTAATTTTGATTTTTCCCAATTAAAATTTGCAAAATTTTGGTAAAACTGAAATTTGCATGTGGAGGATTTCAGTTTTGTGGGAACTGCATCTTCCATAAAAAAAAAAATCTCTTATATGGAAAATTCCCACCCAGCAGTTCTGCTTATAACTATCTGTAACATCTTCAGTTGATGTGCCTATAACCATCTATAATGCATACTATTCAGGTCTGTAACAATCTTAAAATATGTATTACTCATTTATTAACCCTTTATAAATTATTTTAATGGAGTCTTAATATAAAGGATGATAATGATAATAAACCTGTAAACGACAGGATTTTTATTTCTATAATTATTAAATGGACTAATCGCTAGGGTTGAGCAGAGGGGGAGGAAAAAGATGATATTGTAGGAAATATTATCTCTGTCTTAACTCTAAGTCTGGAAAAAGGCAGAATCTCTGACTGGCAGAAGCAAGCACACCCCTCAGACATTCCTAGCAACACGTCCAGAGGAAACAAAGCTCCTCTCTGTGCTCCTTATTACACCACATGCAGGGTTTTTCAGTGAGAGCATCTGAGTGCCATGTAAACTCTTCCCATTCAACAGCCTACATTCAGCAATGTGGCTTAAAAATACATCCAAAGTATACAAGTTCCAACTCACTAGAAGCCCAGAGCCAAATTCTATTTTAAATGAAAACAAAAAATCTGCATATTGAGCAATAAAATGTGGGTTCTCCCTCAGAAAGAGGGTGGCTGATTTGCTCCTTGTATGTAACTGGAAGGGGAATCTGCTGTCTACCCCCAACAGATCTCAGGACTCTTGGCATTGACACTGCAACTGTCTTTCTGTCTTCACTTGCTGTAACTTTCTAAAATGGATAGTTTTTAAAATGTATGAGAAATGAAATAGTTGATTCAGACGTAGATAAGCCAAGTCAGACCAATCTGATAGATGTGAGTCAAATCTGTAAAACTAGCATTGGGATTAAGTACATTTTAACAGCAATATATGTGTCTAAGTTTGTCTGGGTTTAAGGGGTAAACTTAAAAGGGAATTATACAGGAGAGATGATGACTAAGACTTTTCAAGATATTTTCCATCAGAAGTGTATCCTTCAGAAACCACAGACAGAGCACAGAAAATCATTTTTAAAGAGAACTGTAAAGTTAGTAGACTAAATGCATCCCCCATTTAACAACACTGAAGACAGTGGATATACAGCTATCTGAATATGGCCCATAGTTAAAACAACACCACGTTCTCATCATGTATTGCCAGTAAGAAGGTCATAGCCAGGGTAGTGAGAAGTTTAATAGAACTTTACATTGAAAGGTGCAGAGGTATAATATACCTAAGGCGTCTGATTTAAGACTTTAACCAGTAAACACTGATTAACTCCCCCCACACACACACAAACACACCCCGGTACTAAAAATATAAATAAAATGAATAAGTAAAGGAAATCAGTGTTTATCCAATAGATACCAGAAAACCCCCAGAAACGGTTACTCAATTCATGCTGATTTCAACCCATGTGCAGTTTGTTTTATATAGACAATGTCCCTGCTCCCTGGCTTGTATTTAAGGGCCTGCCTACGTGGAGCAGTAATGCAAACCATGGGGTGTGATTTCTAAAGCACACATTAATTGGTTTGTGTAGACTCTGCTGGTGTGCACTAAAGGTTCCCTAGTGTGCTCTAATGTAGTGCTGCTTAAAACAGTACTATGTTAAAATGCACCAGGAAACAAACACTAAATGCTAAACCAGAGGTTCAATGACAAGGATGCTAAGGTTAATCTAACATGTAATTCATTTTTATACATATAATAAAAATGAAAATAGATCCTTTGGGAAGTACCTGAAAAAGCTTCTCATTACAGTATCAAAAAGAACCCCAAAACCCTGGATTTTTGGACATCGACATAGAACTCAAAAATTGTTTAAAATAACTCCCAAAAATGAGCCCCCAAAGAGATAAAGCCCTAAAGATAGCCCACAATACTTTTTGATGTATTAATATAATACATGGTTTGATTCAGAGTTTATTACATATTTACAGTTAAATTAGAACTGTATGTCCCTGACCTGGGGATGTTAGCTCATTGAATGCTTTGAAATGCAGGGAACTGTTGTGGATGATATTTTTTAAGTAAAGCCACCCAGAGTGGTTTTGGTTTTGGTTTGGTATTTGTTAAAAGAATCGCCTAAAATTATCTAAAGCAATCTTTGAAAAGGGGTAGGAACACATGGTTAGGAATTAAATTTGCATAATGGTTGATGCAATAGCTAGGGCCCAGAGATCCATGTGTAAGTTAACAAGGAAATTAGGGACACTGCAAAAACTAAACAACCGGGCCAAGGGTTACACAATCTAAAAGATTTCAGCAGAGAAAAGAAGTGGGAGAAAATAAATGCAAGAAATATATTCCAAGATGGTGAAGCACAAAGGCAGGGGATGGACAGAAAAGTAGCAGGATGCTTTTGTTGTCCTAGTGGCAATAGATTTCTAATGTGCACATTGTGATGACAAAGCAAAACAGCACATGTGAAGAGTATGGAGAAAGACAGCTATATCACTCTAAAGAGCAGCTCTTCCGTTAGTGCTTTCCTAAGCTAAACTAAACTGAACTTTACAGGACAATGAGCTAAATCATTGGCTTTGCCAGGGCCCTAGAAGATGGCTTTGATGGAAATACTAAAGCCCAGATTCTTGGCTACACCCATGGAACACCCAATGCAGCTCAG
This sequence comes from Eretmochelys imbricata, assembly GCF_965152235.1. Taxonomy (NCBI): domain Eukaryota; kingdom Metazoa; phylum Chordata; order Testudines; family Cheloniidae; genus Eretmochelys; species Eretmochelys imbricata. The sequence goes on from NC_135572.1 coordinate 302,594,826, forward strand.
GAGGTGGATGTGCTCTCCCCCATCCTGGGCTGTCTGAATTCAAGGCTAATCCCACAGTTTAACTCCAGCTCCTATTGGCTTCTGTATGGCAGCCTAGGATCTACAGGGCATAGGAACATCCCAGTCATGCTCATTTCCCTCAGCTGTACCTCTTACGCCAAGAGCAGAGAAATTGGGTAGCTATACAACACTAGAAGATCCCCTACAGTGGGATGAGCCTCCCATGACTGGATTTGTTGTCTTTATAGCTAAAATCTACCAGCAGGCACACCATTCCAGAGAATCTGGACTAATATGTTCTGTTAATGTGTATGCAGATTAATTACCATCCTGTCTACAGAAGCAGTACTTCTCTTTTACTAAAGATCCAGGAATAGCTTTCTATATTTGTTAGGTCTGGTTCTGTTCTCACACTAGTGTAACTCCACTGACTCCTGATTTACACAAGTGTAAATGAAACATCATCAGGCTCATTATAACCCTTTAAATAGCTAAGTTTGACCCCCTTTTGCAGGTATCAAACCATGCTGTGTTTGTAGCATTAAAGTGTATATTCATATTCTATATGTCCTCATGATAGAAAATGTATTCTCTGACTTCTTTTCAGCAAGTTTATTTCGGATCGGGAGAGCCGAAGAAGTCTCACGAACAGTCACTTGGAAAAAAAGAAATGTGATGAATATGTAAGTCTGTCTGTTTGTCTCTTTCTCAATATACTGTCGACCGTGAACTATACAACCCTTAGATCTGCTCTTCAGAGGTGCTGAGCGCCTACAACTCCAGCTGAGCCAGGGGGAGCTGCATGTTCTCAGCACCTCTGAAAATCAGCTCCTGTGGTTAATGGAACGCATTTTTAAAAATACTGAAAATGTTTAAAACAATATATATTGCCCACACAATTTCTGTTCTATAAGTGCATTTATCCCTTCCATAAGGCAGTAATTGGAATGTCCATGTGAAAAGGTTCACTAGGATTTATTCTCTTTCAAATCTTGCTTTGTATTTTTCTATTGTATCTTTGCTGTAGCAGTAATTACTTTTACCTCCTATAACATGAAACTTGGAAATCACAGTATATGTGCATTGTACAATGAACTCTAAACTATTTATATGTCCATTTTTCCTATGTCCAGATTCCAGGAACAACCTCATTGCGAATGTCTGTCTTTAATCTCAGCAATGCCATTATGGGTAGTGGAATTTTAGGCCTTGCCTTTGCATTAGCCAACACAGGAATCATCCTTTTTGTGTAAGTATCCACACAGTGAATAGCAGGACTAGGCACACTTTCATATTGATTTTAAAATGTTTGCATTTAGAGAGAATGTGGTTGTTTATAGACCATTCAAAACACAGTGGGCAGTTTTACTAAATGAAGTAGGCTGCATACATAAGTAGCTTGGATTTCAGAGGTGCTGGCTTCAGTAGCAGCAGCTAATGCCCAGACCAATGATTTAGGTAACTAAACATGGACTTGGATATTTAAGTTCGATCATTTTGGTCATGGGTTTCAGATATGAATGTATCACAATGATTAGTAAAAAAGACATGAGGTGTAATCTTGGACCAATTGAATTCAATACAAGTTTAGCCATTGGCTTCAATGAGGCCAGGATTTCATTTGGAGTCTCCAAGCTGTATAAGTATTAGAAAGAGCATTTTTGGACAAGAAATGGTATGAGAAATGTTAGTTTATAAACAAGAGAATAGTCTACCCAATTTATATTTTAATAACTAATTTGTTATCCTACTTGTCCCAGAGCCCTAAAAAACAAAATTTAAAGAATCACACACCTTTGGGTGAATCTTTGGGTGTTCTATGTCCAGGCCCAGAATCTCACTCCTTTTCTCTATCTGAGTAGATTCCCTGAGTAAGATGCCCAGAAGGGTAGTTTTCTATTAAGACACAAATAGTAGGCTACATTTAGGTATTTTTAATATGTGAGCAGCTAAATGTCAGTGATTATGGACCCTTTCCATTCTCCGAGAATCAATGAGAGTTTTGCCAGTGCCTTCACTGGGAGCAAATCACAAATCCAAACACTTATTATTTTAGTGATTACATAGTGTGAAACTACTTCTGAAAAGCAAAGCAAATTAAAATCCTTCAGCACTCTATGTAATATAATAATGGTAACTTACAAATAATGGGCTAGGCCATGCAGTTTGTACAATTTGTTGGAGGCAGTGTAGAGCCGCTCCACGCAGGGGGAAGCACTAAGGCAAATTGTATCTCTCTCAAAACTGCCTGGCGTGTATAGGGATTTACACATGACATTGTCTATAAGTAGGGCCCTACCAAATCCATGGTCCATTTTGGTCAATTTCACAGTCATAGGATTTTTAAAATAGTAAATTTTATGATTTCAGCTAATTAAATCTGAAATTTCACAGTGTTGTTATTGTAGGGGTTGTCCTGACCCAAAAAGGAGTTGTGGGTGGGGGGTATTGAAAGGGTATTGTAGGGAGTTTGCATACTGCTACCCTTACTTCTGTGCTGCTGCTGGCAGCAGTGTTGACTTCAGAGCTGGGCGGCCAGAGAGCAGTGGCTGCTGGCCAGGAGCCCACCTCAGAAGGCAGGACTGCCACCTGCAGCAGCGCAGAGGCAAGGATGGCATGTTGTGGTATTGCCACCCTTCCTTCTGCACTGCTGCCTGCAGAGCTGGATGCCCAGCCAACAGCCACTGCTCTCCAGCTGCCCAGCTCTGAAGTCAGCGCAGAGGTAAGGGCGGCAATACCGTGACCCCCCTAAAATAACCTTGCGACCCCCACCCTGCAGCTCCCTTTTGGGTCAGGACCTCCAATTTGAAAAGTGCTGGTCTCCTCCGTGAAATCTTTATAATATAGGGTAAAAGCACACAAAAAAACAGATTTCACGGGGGGAGACCAGATTTCACGGTCTGTGACACATTTTTCATGGCTATGAATTTGGTAGGGCCCATCTATAAGGTCCCACTGGCTGGTATGACGAGAAGCATGACCATGGTTTCTCCTGGTCCCTACCTCCTTTAAGGTGATTTATTTTCTTCAGTGTGGAAGGAGTAAGTAGTCCCTGCTCGTAGAGACCATTATTGTGCCTATTCTTCAGGTGGATCACACAAGGCATAACCCCCAGTGGCAAGGCAGATCGCAATTTGGCCCCAGATACCTGGCTCTTTCAGTATTTGCCCTAAAAACAGGGTAAGGAACAGCTGGACAGACAAAACTGAAGAGTTCCAGTTGTTCAAATGCATACAATGCAATCCGAAGACTTGGATGTTTAATTTTTATACAGTTAAAATACAGTTCTTTTCAGCCTGCCACACTAGAGTACTAAAAAGCCAAAAAAATACGGCCAGGACTTCAGTTGAAAAAGAGATTTGAGGTAGAATGCCTTGTCTGCACCAAAATGGAGGCCTGTTATAAAGTAGGAGAATGTTATAGTTTAAAAATGAACCGTTGCCACTTACCAACAAATCACTGAGATGTGTTGTTTTGGGTTCCAGAATAATACATTTCATTTTCAAAAGTGACTGAGGTTTAATAAAAAACAATTGGGAATTATTCATAAATCTTAGTGATACTAATGGGAAATTTAGGGGTGCACTGATGGGAGAAATAGAATAAGCCACATCTGAAAAATGTTCAATACCAGTATTGAATTGGCAACTCATTCTAAGGCCACTTGGTTTGACCTTGAATGGGTTACTACATTTTGGAATTGGTTGTTCTTTTTCATTTTAAGTATTTAACAGAAACTCTGTATTATGGAATGGAATCTAACTGCTCCATAGTGAAGGTTTCATGTAAGGTCTTGCCTACATTGTAGATTTTTGTAATAGTGTAGCTATACCCATACTTCTAGGATTAGCTGCACTGGTAGAAGTCACCGTTCACATAGTTTTCAGAGCTGCATTTTGCAAAATCTAAAATCTACAAAAGCCATCAGGTTGGCCTGAAATGTAGTAGCTCAGGTAAAGGACCAGAGTAGAATTTGTTGTGAACATTTGAGGCCATATGATCAAGGGGTGACTAAGATACAGCATCATACAAAATGAGATCTTTTTCAATGTTGAAGGATTCTTCTGAGGGCTCGTCTACATTAGAATCGCACCCGCGGCACAGCTGTACTGATGTAGCTGCACCACTGTAGCACCGCTAGTGCAGATGCTCTGTGCCAGTGGTTTTCAGACTTCACATCATGATCCAGTGCTGGGTCGTGGAATGCAAGGCACTGGGTTGCCTTGCTCAGCACCCAGGGACCCTGGTGGCCGGCCAGTAAAAACTAGTGGTCCCTACCTGTTCTGACACCGCGCTGTTCCCCAGAAGCGGCCAGCAGCAGGTCCAGGTCCTAGGCAGGGGGGCCATGGAGCTCCACGCGCTGGTCCCGCCCCGAGCACTGTCTCCACGCTCCCGTTGGCTGGGAACCGGCCAATGGGAGCTTGGGTGGCGGTGCCTGCAGGCAAGAGCCGCTCAGAGCCACCTGCATGCCTCCGCCTAGAAGCCAGACCTGCTGCTGCCCGCTTCCGGAGCACAGCGCAGTCCACGGTGCCAGGACAGCGGGGAAGCCTGCCTCTGCACCCTGGCTGCACCAGTGACCAGGAGCCGCCGGAGGCGAGCCCATGCCCCAATCCCCTTCCCCAGCCCCTAGCCACCCCCAAACCCAGAGCCCCCTCCTGCACCCCAAACCCATTATCCACAGCCCCATCTAGAGCCTGCACCCCCAGCCCAGAGCCCTGACCCCCCTCCTGCGCCTCAACCCCCAGCCCAGAGCCCCTCCCACACCCTGAACCCCTCATTCCCTGCCCCACTCCGCAGCCTTCACCCCCTCACCCCAACTCTCTGCCCCAGCCCTGAGCCCCCTCCCACACCTCAAACCCCTCATCCCCAGCTCCATTGGGTCGCAGGCATCAACAATTTTCTTCAACTGGGTCACCAGAAAAAAAGTTTGAAAACTACTGGTCTATGCTGACGCGAGAGAGCTCTCCCATTGGCATAATTACTCCCCCTCTCTGAGCGGCGGTAGCTATGTCGGTGGGAGAGCGTCTTCCATTGATATAGCACTGTCCACACCAGCTCTTAGGTCCGTGTAACTTACATCACTCCAGGGGGATGCCGTTCCACACCCTGAGTGACTTAAGTTATGCTGAAGTAACTGCTAGTGCATACAAGCCCTCATACTTTTTTGTGCACAGCTGGGGGGTGGGGGGGGGCGCGGGGGAATGATGGGTGGGAGGCACATGAGATTTGTTTCCTCAATTTTCCTTTCTGAGATCTAGCACATGGTACCAAGAGACAGATTTGAAACTTAAAATATGAAAAGATACAAATCAGTTCAGGATGTTTTGAACTACTTTGCTACTGCAGCACTGACAAACATTTCATTAAAAATAAACTCACTAGCTTATATGTCAAATTAAAAACGGAAGTGGACAGAGCTATTGCTACATCAGTGATTTCTAATTAACATGATAGAAGTGCTTCAAATTTTTATATCAGTTTGCAAATATCTGTTTTATGTATGTGCAGTATAAGATTGCCCTGTAATCTGAAACCCACTGAAAAGAGAAAATCATTCTGATTTTCACTCTGGGAATTGATTTGCTTTGGAGAGTTCAGGGTCCTGTCTACCCTACAACTGTAACCAAATCAGGAATCAGCTCCTGGTCCAGTTACGCTTTAAAAGTTAGTATGGATGGGAACTATCTGTGTCACAGTGACTGGGTTAAAACCCTGGAACAGTCCGAAGCATTAGTCTAATTACATTCTGATTCCACTGAAACTTTAGTTCTTTGTAAACTCTCACAGCCTTCTCTGCTCCTCTCATCAACACACATACTGCTATTGAACTCATTAGCACTAACAAGAAGCTAACACCACATTCTGTAAAGCATTCTGTTTCCAGGGTTCAGTTGAGAGATGTGTATTTCCTGAATGCTTACATTTCTCTAAACGAGATAAAAGCAGTTTTATCAGAAGTAGATCACATACATGATACTGAACCCTAGAGAGGCTTATAATGATCTTTGATAGTAGTTGGACTTGTCGTGAATCAAATACTGGGTAGATCAAAGTATTGAGCTAAGGTGAATGCTGAGTACATTATTTGTACTATAAAGAACAGAATCATTCTCTACTTAATTAACTGTGCAGATTTAATAGCAGATATTTATTTTAATAGCCATGCATTTGTTAGCTCTGTAATGGTTTTCAGTCATGTTAGCACTGTCATAGACAAAGCCATTAAGACCAAAGATGAAGTAGCTAGTAACAAGTTAGAGAGTGAGAGGCAAGTTAGCAGGGAATGAGCCATCAAACCAGTCTTTGAGATACAAAACTGTGACTTCTGGAGCTCTGTGGCAAATAAAGAGCACCGTTTAAAATGTTCCTATGTCCTGCAATGCAGAGAGTTGAATCCAATCGATCAAGAATACATTTTTTTCCTCACAACTTGATCAAATGAATCTTTCCAACAAATATATAGTGCTATCTTTATCACACGTTGCTTTACAAGTGATTAAAGACAGAGACCAAGTATTATTATTTTTGCATTTTGAACAGAGGGCCTTGTTGTATTCATTACTTGTAAATTACACAGGTCTAAAATGTTTCTAAGCCTGCTTTGATCTGCATAGACTTTGGTTACCAAAGAGAACCAGGCACTGTGATCTAAAAGTAAAAAGCAAAGATGGAAAAGGAAACCTGTGTGTTAAAAAGCTAATTAAGCAAATGAAGGCCTGCTTTTCCACCAGCATGACTCCACTGACTCCAGTAGAATCAAACCTGATTTACCCCCTGCACAACTGAGGTCAGAATCAGGATCATATAGTCTTTGCATACTGAATTAAAAATAAACAAAACAACAAAAACACTATTGTTAATGTATTATTTGTGTAACTTAACGCCATAGGTAGGTATGATGCTTTGCAGGTGTAAAATAAGATGAGAGCCCATAGGTGCTTACAGTCTAATATGGCTAATAACTATCAGCTATGCCATAGAAAGACTCTTCCATATCAGCAGTAGGGGAGAAAATCCTCATGGCTGCAGAATGTTTGGAAAGCTTCACCTGAGCCAGGCCACAGAGAGACCTTTGGAGGAAGATTCTGCTGACTTTGGCACTGGTTGAGCCGAGCTCTGCTGTGTCCTGATCCCCAGTGAAATGCCAAGGGGGTTTGCGTGGCAATGCTAGCGAGTGGCAGATGTGTGGCCTGTTAATCCACCAACTTCACAGATTCTCTGGTCACAAAGCCCAGGCCTCTGCAGTGCAACGGGCCACAGTAGTTGCTACAGTTGATGAGTGAAGGAAGCAGCTGTGGACAGACAGCATACCTTCCCAGGGTGGGAGGTAGGATTCTGTTCCCCCTAGCTCTGCGTCAGTCCTTTGCAAATAGCTATACACTTGGCTTGGACTGGGGGTGAGAATTTTGCCCAGATTTCTTAGGTGGTTGCCAGCACCTTTTTAAACTGGACAAAATGTGAAACATGAGAACAATTTTGATACTACAGGGTTGCCAAAGCTTCACTGCTTACGTTTTGAGTTTGCAAAAAGTGAGGGGAACTAATATTTTCATTCCATTCTATGGGATGCTACTAGCACTAGTCTGTCTAAACCACAGCCCTCACACAGAGGCTTTTCATATGGCCTTACTGAAAAAGGACATGTTTCTCATAGCAACTTGTGAGACTCCCGAGGGGAAGTAAGGAAACAGATCAGATCACCACCTGGCTGGCTTGCAGCTGTTATTTTTACCTCCATGAAAACGCCCTTTGCTTGGTGTCAGCAAATTAGGAGTTTAATGTTAAGGGCTCAGTTACAGCTTGCTTCAACAGCCAAGCAATGACTAGCCAAGTGACTAGCTTCAACAGCCAAGCAATAATGGCTGGAGACATTATGCCCACATAGTGCAAAAACATGCATGATGTCTCTGGTGGGAGCATGCTCAGCAGCAGCACTTACTCCACCTTATGAAAAAGTTCAGTGTGGGCTCTCCCAGCACTGCCCTCCAGGCATTACAATGTACAATGCAGGCAAGGTGGACAAGTTCCTTTGGGAAGTGCAGTGCCATTGTTGTTTGATGCCCCCTTAAGATCGAGTAATGCTGTCTGTATCATTGTGGCATGTTCTGTACAGTTATACTGAGAAGAATGGGGCTTCTTGTGCCCTCTTCCACTCTACTTCACCCCCCAGGCCAGGCAATCATGGCAAGAGCAGCCATAATTTTGGCCCCGAAATGTATCTAGTCTAAGGAAGAAAACATTGTTTTCAAACTGTCATTCCCGCATGTTCCTTTCAGTGAAAAGACTTGTTTTTGTCATCTATTGTAGCAGCTTGTTTTCTGTTTAATTTTAGATTTGTTTAGATGGTGTCCTAAGACATTTTGTCATGATAGAAATGATAGAAATGCCAACAGATTGTTTTAATACTCCTTACACAATATCATGAAAATGTGTTGTCAATCAGCCTGTGTAACTGTACACGGAGAAAAGGAACACACAGTGCTTGAATTGTTCCCTGGTCTACAGGAGATGGATCATTGAGCAAAGGTAGTGTTGTGCATTTGGCCCATGGTACTGCCTTGTTATCAGGCGTGCTGCTCAGCCCTTTGCAAGTATCGACTAAGCATTCATTCCCACTTTAATTCCCGAATTTTTCTGCAAACCAGTGATTACAGTGCAGGGGCCAAATGATGGATGCCCCATCGCAGGAAGTACCAACTGTAATGCAGGATGCAGCTAGCCCTTCAGCCTCTGCTTCTCTCAGTGCAAGGACAGGGACTGGAGTTGCCAGTGCCATGCAGTACCTCAGAGGAGGGGTGTCTCTGCTGTCTCCCCTGCTCAACATCTGTAGCTCAGAGACCACCACTCTGGGGAGCACACAGTGTGAGGCTAATGTCAACAGGGGTGCTAGTGTCAGGGCAAAGAACCACATCTCCTTCCACTCCAGAGCAGAGCTGGAATGGTGCACAGATTGGGGGAGATCACTCTGCATCCTCTACAATAGGCTGGCAGGGCTACTTGGGGCAGTGCTGCCCCTGCTTTCCCAGTGGCACTGTCAGAGTCAGGTACAACAATATCAGGAGATACCATTAATATCCACTGGAACTTGGCTTGGGAAAGAACATTGGGATGTGGCCCTCATGTCCTTAGATAAACAGATAAAATTCTGTGCCTCAGATTTTAGAAAGATCATTAGACTAAGTAGTCGGGAGCATAGGGCTCACAGCTGCTCTGACTAGATCTTCTTGCTTTGATGGTAGGAGATTTTTATTTTGGGTTAGATTAAAAGTGGGAAGGGTTACTAATTAATAGGCTATAAACTCTGAGCACCATAAGTCCATCTCTGCAGGCCTTCAATATAAGACTTAATGGGCCAGAGCCTCAGTTATACTAGGCCCCCTTTTTACACTATAGCAATGTAAAGAAGCCATAAAGCATGTGTCAGTTATATTTATACTTACTTTAGGGCCCCTTTGCACTGCCAGAAATTATGAAGGTGGCTTAGTGTAAATGAGAATCTGTCCCAATATGTACAAAATTGCAACACCAAGGAATTATTTTATTATAATATATTTTATTTTTCACTCTCTTCTAGGTTTCTGTTGACTTCAGTGACATTTCTGTCTATTTATTCAATAAATCTCCTGTTGATATGTTCAAAGGAAACAGGTAATTTGAGATGATAATGTATCAATTTAGTAGGAGGGAAAAGAACAAGAGGTGAAAGATGTTCAGAATAAAGCAAGATGACTGGGTTTTTTTCTCAGTTTGAAAAAGAAAAGAGAAACTGGGCCAGAAGCCATCAAATTTAGTCCAGATTTATACTGGTATAACTGACACCAGAATCTGGCCCATTGCTATAAAGAAAAGATATAGTCAAACCAATTCACAGAGAATTCTGATACAGTGAAATTCCATTTAGTGAAGTAGAAGGAAAGACTCAAACTGTTTTATTGCATTACAATCTGCAGATTGCAATTCGAGGTATAATGAAACTCTGTAAAGTGAAGCTTATCTGGGATAAGATGACATCACTAAAATAGAGTTGATGTTCCCAACAGTACCCATGGTATAATAATAGGTACTTTCCATATAGGGAAGAAGCCCCAAGGATCTCACAATATATAACTCTAAATACATATATAAAAGTGTGCCATTGTAATGTTAAACCCTTCACTGTACATAGGCTAAGAATAATGTCCTGAGGTTATAACCTTTTAGTCCAAACTTTCAAAATTACCCATGCATGAGAATGCTTCCACATTTGAACACCTAATTTGTGTACACAATTATCATGACTGTGTATACAATGGCAGCAATACCATATTCAAATTAGGCATGCAGATGCACACACATTTGTGTCCTTGAAATGCAAAAAATTTGGGTCCTGGGCTTTAGGCTGCTAAGGAAGACATTGCATTAAAACTCAAACTGCATTTATTCTTGTTCATGTGAGTTTTAAAGAGAAAATGTCAACCAGGAGAGAATGTGAGGAACCCAAACTGAGAGATAATCTGTGCACTGTAACACCTGAAATATTTATCTTTCATTCTCATTGCATATCCTCTTGCGTTCTTAATGCTATACCTTTTCTGTCAGCCCAAGCAACAACTGGGGGAAAAAATTGCTAAATTCAACTGGAACATCTTGTAATTAATAGACAGTCTAGCTACTAGTTGAATTTGACAGACTTTAAACAAAGAATATTTAATTATAGTTCTCATACTTTCCTTCTTTCACAGGAAGTATAGGAGATGAGAACTCAAATTAATATATTATCATAAGGAAATAAAAATAATAATTTAAATGAACAGTCTGGCCTCTCTGCATTAATCTAGTCAGTTAGTCAAACTGTATAAAATCAGAGCATTGCAGTGTTGTGTCTCTCTAGCTTGTCTGCCAGAGCCTTGGCTTGCAGATCCCTGCTGTGTTGAATATTATCTTCCATTAAATCTTATATTATTCCTACTGAGGGAGCAAATTTAAGACGTCAGGATGCCAAGTTTTTAAATGTCACGAGGACACTGACATTAAAGGGATATAATCGTCTCATTGTGAGTTCCAACTTTCAAAAAGTGATTGGTAGCCACTCCTGACATTTAAAAATGTGAGGAGGATATTTCCAAATAAGCTTGCTTGACTCCTGTCAGTTACAATAGAGACCCATATTTGTGTGAAAAGGGAAGAAATAGCAGCATGGATGGGGAAATTAGCTGAATGAAGAGGAATCTTAAATGTTTTGACTTGACAGTTGCTTGTCACCTCTGATTTCTGATTTCTCCTCCAATTGGTTTACGCAGGCTGCATGGTGTATGAAAAGCTTGGCGAGCAGGTCTTTGGCACCCCAGGAAAAATGATTGTTTTTGGATCCACTTCTCTCCAGAATACTGGAGGTAAAGGGAGTATAAAAGACAAGAGCAAACAAAGGAATGCACATACGTTTATGCCTGTCAGATTTGTCATTCTCCCAATGATGTTTTGGAGGTCCTCGTGTTCTGTTGTGCGGTTCAAAGTAATATTCTCTGTGTAGTCTGTTGAAATGACATATCAGGGAAAACCCAGCTTGGATCAGTATCTTAGAATCAATTAAACTTCTTTGCCTTAGATCAGCTTGTATTTACTTCAGGATGGCATGAGAACCAGTGTCCAGTATCCTTCTATGTGCTCATTCCACAAGATATCATGTCTACTTTCTAAAATTGTCTCATTTTCCCCCAGCAATGCTGAGCTATCTCTTCATAGTAAAAAATGAGCTGCCCTCTGCCATAAAGTTTCTTATGGGAAAAGAAGAAGCATTTTCGTAAGTTTAATACTATTTTGCTTACTTGACTTCAGAGTCTAAACTTCATGTAGATAAACTACAGTATGGGTTTATAAAAGCACTGATTATTGGCTGTTCCTTATGTTAGTGTCAGATCTTCACAGCAGGGTCCCTAATGGGATTGTAAAGCGTGGGAGGGGAAGAGAAAAGAAAAAATAAATGAGCCTTTAGTGATCACTGTCTAGATTTTCCTTCAGAAGAATGATTTCTACAACATTCTTATCATATGGTCTGATCCCACAACATCCTGAGCAATACTTGGGGTTGTTAAACACCTTCAACACCTATTGAAACCAATGGGCATTGAAGGCACTCAGCACCTCCAGGAGTTCTGATCACCTTGTAGGAGTCAATCTGTAAAGAACTCCCCAAAGTGCAGGGGAGGCCAAACTTACTGACCCTCCAAGCCACATATGACAATCTTCAGAAGTTCGAGGGCCGGGGTGCAGCTGCTGGGGCTTGGGGCTTCAGCCCTGCTCCTGCTGAAGCCCCCAGCCCTGGCAGATGCACTCCACGAGGCTGAAGCCCTGAAACCCCCTTCCCCGTTGTGGAGAATGGAGGCCCCTACCCCACCACCCCACTGCAAGGGAGAAGTCCTGAGCTCTCACCCCCACACCCCCATCTGGTAGGTGGAGAATGGAGGGGGGTGTTGGGCGCTCAGCGAGCTGCACTTTAACTGTAAAAGAGGCACATGTGGCTCCTGAGCTACAGTTTGGCCACCCCTGCCATAATGCCCCAATACTAAAACATGACAGGAATGGAATACCTAGGGTAGATTTCTGCCACTTGTTACTGCTTGATGGCATCTACCGTCACCTTAAACAAAACAAAAAGGGATATTTCTTTACATTGGTACATGTCTTGTTTGTTACATCAAGTTATATGATGTCTTGTAACTTAGCTAAAAAGTGGAAACACCATCCTGAAGATGTTTCATACAAGACTGGACAGAACACTTCAAAATATGTTGTATAGAGAACAATTTCTCCCCTTTCCCTGCAAACCACCAGGAGAGGATTCTAACCACAGACTATGGGAAGGGGTCAAGTGACTGGGGGCTGGTGCATCCCAGCCCCCAGTAGCATGGTCTGTCATTTAGGGCATGTGGCCAGGCCCTCAGTAGGTTAAGCGGGTATACTGTTGTGTGCAGCATATGCTGCACGGCACTGTCTGACCGCTTGATCTGTCTCTTCCTGTGCTGGTAGGAGAGCTTCTATCTAATGCCAACTGGTATTGCTCCATCTCTTCACCAGGCCACCACTCCTACCAGTAAGGGCAACATTTTGCCCTCTAACTATGAAAATCCGTTGTGGCTCAGATTCCAAAGAGTGCCACTTTTTAAGCAATTACTGAGAGAATATTCATTTTACTACCACATGTAACCAGTACCGTAGGAAGTTCAGAAATTGTCCCAGTCTTTGCTTGTACTTGAGCTTACAACATATGGAAGCCAGAGAAAATGCTGTAATTCTGGATGGCTGACCCAATGTAAAAAAACAGTGATAGTGCTTTAAGAAGAGATTTCACTGTATCTTTGAAATGTTTTACAGGGCATGGTATGTGGATGGGCGAATTCTTGTTGTAGCCGTAACATTTACTATAATCCTCCCCTTGTGTCTTCTTAAGAACTTAGGTAAGACTCAAATATTGTTAGAATAAAGTGGGGGTACCCAAATTTTGCTCCCCTCTAGGTCGTATTGGCCATTCAGATATAATGTAGAGGGCAGTGCTCAGTCATGAATAAAGTGGCCTTAGCACAGGAATAAGCTATGTATTAGGCATCCTGAAACAAGCCAGGCCTAAATTAAAAGCTAGTAACATGACATATGAGCACAGTATAACTAAATTGATTCAAAATAATGTGTTCGTTATCTCTTCCATTTGCTGGTGGCAACTGATTACAGTTTTTATGACCACCGGGGTGTTTATTCCATTAGGTAAATTAATATTACATAGAACTAGTAATTTTTTTAATTGCAACAGAATTGTCAAAAAATGTTTTTTCCATCAAAATTCAAAATTTCAATAACAATTCTCATTGAAAATTTTTGACTAGTTCTGTCTAGGTCAGAGGTGGGCAAACTATGGCCTGCGGGACCGTCCTGCCCAGCCTCTGAGCTCCCGGCCGGGGAGGCTCACCCCTGGCTCCTCCCCTGCTGTCCCCCTTCCCCGTAGTGACACTGCCACTGGGGCAGCGTAGTTTGCACCCACCCACCCCCCCAGGCTTTCCAGTAAGGCTGTCCTGCCGCTCTGAGCGGCACGGTAAGGGGGCGAGGGGGGGTTGGATAAGGGGCAGGAGGTCCCGGTGGGCAGTCAGGGGACAGAGGGTGGTTGGATGGGGCAGAGGTTTTGGGGGGAGGGGGACGGTCAGGAGACGGGAGCAGGGGGCGTTGGATAGGGGGTGAGGGACCAGGGGGGTCCCGGGAGTGGGGGGACAGGGAGCAGGGGGGTTGGATAGGTGGTGGGGTTCTGGGATGCAGTTAGGGATGGGGGTCCTGGGAGGGGGCACTCAGGAGACAAGGAGTGGGGGGGGGTTGGATGGGTCAGGGGTCCCGGGGGGCCTGTCAGGGGGTTGGGGGCGTGGATGGGGGCGGGGCAGTCAGGGGACAGGGAGCAGGGGGGGTTGGATGGGGGTGGGGGGTGGTTAGGGGCGGGGGGTCCTGGGAGCGAGAGGTCACAGGACAAGGAGCAGGGTGGGTTGGATGGGGCAGGGGTTCTGAGGGGGGCAGTCAGGGGGCGGGAAGTGGAAGGGGACAAGGGCCAGGCTGTTTGGGGAGGCACAGCCTTCCCAACCCAACCCTCCATACTGTTTCGCAACCCCCATGTGGCCCTCAGGCCAAAAAGTTTACCCACTGCTGGTCTAGGTAATATGTGTATATGGTTATGGATATTCCTTAGATTCCACTAGGCACCTCTCACCCTATATGGCCAGATTTTCAAAGGTATTTAGGTGCCCAACGTTGCTGATAGGCATCTGTTGAAATTTCCAAAAGCACCTAAGGAGGTTAGGCACCTAACTGCCCTTGAAATAAAAATAAAAATCCTTTGGAAAATCTAATCCATAGTAACGTTTAACATTTAAGCACTTCATGATTTGCGGCATATTTTCCTATTATCAAGTTTACGTCCATTGTGAAAGTCATTCTCAAGAATACAGTTAGTCAAACTGCCATATGGATGATCTGCAAGGAGGCAGGAGAGGAATATTAAATGAGGGTCAGACATATCAGAACAGAGTTTTAATATGTCTGAAATGTAGCAACCTTGTGAAATGACAGATTTACAGAAAAATGAGAAGCACTTTTATACTATCCTTAAGTTCATGGTGCATGTTATATGTAATAACTTTAACTATGTTATAAAGTAACAAGCTATGAAAAGAACAAAAACAAAATAAATGTGACCATTAAATGAGTTATTGATTTTATTTCTTTTGTATTTCTTTTAGGGTATCTTGGATATACTAGTGGATTTTCCCTTGGTTGCATGGTTTTTTTCCTCATAGTGGTAAGTTCTGCTTGCTGTTTTGGTTGGATTAGACTTGCTCCTATAGTGTCTTCAGTATGCATTTTTATTTTAATAATAGTTTTTACAGTTTACCATGTGACACTTTATTCCAGGTTATCTACAAGAAATTTCAACTTTCCTGCCCAGTACTGGAGCCAAATGCAACATCACCTATCATATCAAATGTTAGCTCAGCACATGAAGATATGTGTCAACCAAAGTATGTTACCTTTAATTCCAAGGTATGTTTCTTTCTATGATATTTATTTTTAATTCAGGTAATTTGATATCATACTCCATATTCCTAGTCAATTAGACACATCATTTAGATCCAGTCTCCGTGGGCCTTTCACAGATGCACTGTGATGGAGAGGGCATAATGAACCTTCTCCCTCAGCTTGTGTAAGGGGCAGGTTCCATTGGACTTCAAGGAGTTGAGACTCTGCCTCTCTTTGCACCAGGCAGCAGATAGGGCCAGCTTCAAAGAGGGAATGAACTGCACTATCAATCAATACCCAGAGGTTGTAATGCCTGGGAACTCCAGCAGGTATTTGCCTCCCTGAAACAGAATGTATCCCAGTACTCCCTCTGGGACAGTGACCCTCTGCACTGCTCCTTACTATGGGCTGAGCCTAAATATCACAATCCAGCTCTTATCTATCATGATCAGACACCTCTGAGCATCCATTCTATGGCACTGAAATAATTTTCCTCCTCATGGCACGTAAAGATCAAACATTTGCCCCTCTCACACAAGAGTGTATTTGGCAGCAATAGTAGAGGATGTGAAAGTGTCTTATTCAAGGGAACAAACCCGGTGGTAGCAGGGCCGCACAGAGGATTCAGGGGACCTGGGGTCTTCGGTGGCGGGGGTCCTTCCACTCCGGGTCTTTGGGGCACTTTGCCAAAGACCCGGAGCGGAAGAAGCAGCGGCGGGTCCTTCACTCTGGGTGTGTTCGACGGCACTGAAGGACCCGCCACCGAAGTGCCGCCAAAAACTCTCATGGGGACCCCTGTGGGGCCCAGGGCCTGGGGCAAATTGCCCCACTTCCCCCCCACACCTCCCCAGCGGACCTGGGTGGTAGCAGCAGCTACACGACTGCTGTCTCTGAACTGAGTCCAAAATATTTGCAAGAAAAATGCATAGATTGTGTCCTCACATTGAAAAGTTATTGTTCCTGATGTTTTGTTAAATACGTGTTATTTGACAGGCGCTCTGCCTTCCCTGCAAGGACTCTCAGTGTTCAGTTGAAGAGTTCAGAAAGTTGGGAGATGAAGTAATTGAAACACTGATGATTTCTTAATATGTATTTTTCCTAACTGGATTTTCTTCAATTATGTTCAAACAGACTGTTTATGCTTTGCCCACCCTTGCATTTGCATTTGTGTGCCACCCATCGGTCCTTCCAATCTACAGCGAACTTAAAGAGTAAGATGTTTTTTATTGTTTGATTGTTTAAAATGGACTGTTTAGAGTGTAAAACGTTAGTGCAGAGTTGCTCCACATCACCCTTGTAATTCAAATGAAAGGTAGTTTAATAAAATCAGAAAACAAAGGAGCACTGCTTGAAGCTAGGTAAATCTGGGTTCCCTATGGGGTAACGTGACATCCCAGGGGTTTTCTTTAGAATGACAGCTATTTTGAAGAGCCAAGCAGTGCAAATTATTATAGTTTACAAGATAGTCTTGTATTTCAGCTAATGCCACTGATTCCAATGTAGCAAAAAGACTGTGACAGTAACAAGTTATGCTTTTTATGTACAGGCTTTCACCCCAATGTGTTTTTAAACCACATCAAATGTAGTTAAATGATGTGACTAGCACCAATAACTTTTCTTTGTGTAAGAAAGATGAAGAGGAGCCTCCCACACCAGCCACTGTACCTCTGTCCCTACCATAAGGGGAGCAAAGGGGCATGAGTAGGCAATAGGTGTGGTGACTTGATTTACACTGGTGCAAGTTACAGTAGCCCCCCTGCTGCTTTAACATCCATCAAGGCTGAGCAGCCAATGATCAGGGAGCTGCAGCTGGCTCCTTGCAACCACTCCCTCCAGCATAGCTCAGATCGAGTGGAGAATCAGGGCTGATATTTTTATACCTTAGATGAAAACATTTTTTGCCATGAAGCAAAATCTGCTCCTAAATGTCTGTGTGCCATTTTCTCTCTTTACTCTATATTAATGTCTTTGCATTAGTTCTTCAAAGCCAAAAGAGTTCAGCTCCTATTTAAGTACCTAAAGGAAGTTACTGGAATTTCAGCAATGCTCAGCCTGCTGCAGTTCCCATCCTTGTCAAAGGATCTGCTGTTTGTTGAAATTCTGGCCACTTAATAAGGTGTCTAACTGGGAGCTGTTGGGCACTTTCAGCTTCCATTGACTTCAGTGGGATTTTTGGGTGCTCAGCTCTTCTAGAAATCTGGGTGTTTCTATTTTGGTATCAAAATATGGATTAAGAGCCCAACTTTAGGCACCCAGGTTTAAGCATTTGAAAATAAGTGTCAAAAATGAAATGTTTATGTTTAACCAATTTTTTTTTAAACTACAGCAGTTCTCCTTACCAGAGGACACAGACCATTTTTTGCAAACATTTAGGATGTTAACAGTCTGTTGTTTTACTGGTCCTTTAATTTGCACACAGAAGCAGTTCCAAGCTGACCCCTTCTCTGCTACAGAGGCTACTGCTAGGGGCCATAGCCACCCGTTGTGATTTGGGGAGGGCAGTATTCACAGAATGGTCATTATGTTCCCTTGACTTAAAATCCTAGCAAAACTGGGAGGCTAGCAATGGCTTTTGGGAGACTTAGTCCCCCAGTCATTTTCCTCCTTCAATACAGCTATAGGGGATCACTGATTTAAATGAAGAAAGACACACTCTGGAGTCTCTCCGATGCTAGTTAATTTTGTTTGTGCAAAGATTTATACAGCCATTTATTATTTTTCCTTCTTTTTCCAGTCGCACACAGAAGAGAATGCAAATGGTTTCAAATACCTCATTTTTTGCCATGTTCGTTATGTACTTCATGACTGCCATTTTTGGCTATTTAACTTTCTATGGTAAGTAAGCAGTTTTTGCTGATCTAACATACCTGTCAGAAAGAATCCACGTGAAATCAATAACGTTTACCCATTGAAAAAGGAGAATCCCACTCACTTACCTTACTAGAATTTTGAAAACAATTTCCCTAAATTTTTCCATAAAGATACAAATCTCTTCTTTACCGGTGCTCTGAGTGGCTACACACAGTAGCTATATGCAGCACTTGCTAATTTAACTTCAAAAATGAAAGAGAAAGGAGCAAAGGCACAAGTTTAATGTAAACTAGTTTTATTTTGGGTAACTGGAGCTTAGCAGTGTCATATCAGTAACTTTCAGTTACTAGTTTCAATTCAGCTCAAATCAGTAATGACCTAAAGTGATTAAGTGATATCTGATTGGCTATTCAATTGCCTGTATAAAATGAGATTGTGATCTTAGGATAGCGCTTAGTGAATAGGTGTCAAAATCATCACCACAGTAATTGGCAGCCTTATTGCCGTTCTCGGCACAGAGGCAATGGATGCGGAGACTGTACTCCCTCTGTTAGCAAGAACTGGTCCCTACCCATTCAAGTTAAATACATTGGTGATGCAGTTTAGGTCAGCTTGGAATGCTGCTGCTTGAAATACTTTCGCAGTTCTGAATACTTCAGTGTCCAAGATTTTCAACCCGCCTCCTTTCATGAACACTAATTCACTTTAAAAATACAAAAACCAAGCAAATCTTATTTTTTTTCCTTATTAAAAGGAATATGCAGAATAAATAAAAATCGGAGAACCCAGAAACCCTTACACTGGCAGGATGATTGAGAGCTAATGTTCTAAAGCAGTTTGAGTCTTGAAATTTGGTACATTTGTTCGTTACAGGCCACTAAGTCAATCGGAGGGAGATCACAGATTTGACCTGTGAGTTTTCCATAAGGGGCACCAAAAGGTCATCAGTCTTTCTTATTAGATTTCAAGTGCTCTGTCAAGCTACAGCCTTCATGTTTGTTACAGTCATTCATTATGGCAGTGGTTCTCAACCACGGGGACGCGTACCCCTGGGGGTACACAAAGGTCTTCCAGGGGGTACGTCAACTTATCTAGATATTCACCTAGTTCAGTGTTTCTTTACTTGGTGGTTGCAACCCCCAACGGGTTTGCGGGATGGGTTTAGGGGGGTCACAAGTGCAGAGCTGGCATTAGGGGATGGCAAGCACGGCAATTGCCTGGGGCCCCATACCACAGGGGGCCCCATGATACTAAGTTATAGTCTTCGACCTCGGGCAGTGGGCCTCGGGCTTCAGGTACACTGAACTATAAGTACAGTTATTCTATTCTAATCAATGTATTTTATAATTACATGGTAAAATGAGAAAGTCAGCAATTTGTCAGTAATAGTGTGTTGTGACACTCTTGTATTTTTATGTCTGGTTTTGTAAGCAAGTAGTTTTTAAGTGAGGTGAAACTTGGGGTACACAAGACAAATCAGACTCCTGAAGGGGGTACAGTAGTCTGGAAAGGTTGGTAACCAATGCATATTTGGATATTGATGGGTAGGGGAAGCAAATTTGAAATTTTA
The DNA here is from genome assembly GCF_965152235.1 of Eretmochelys imbricata. Classification (NCBI taxonomy): domain Eukaryota; kingdom Metazoa; phylum Chordata; order Testudines; family Cheloniidae; genus Eretmochelys; species Eretmochelys imbricata. Next base: position 302,614,732 of record NC_135572.1, read on the forward strand.
CATTTCTGTCATAGACAGATGAACTTTTGGTGACCTAACAACTTACAAAAAATATATTAGTTTCTACCATGAGGCTGTCATGGTGGATATGAAGCCTCCAATTTGCAGGAAGTAAGATAATTTGAATTCACCATTTCTGTTTAATGGATTATGCCAAGAAAACTGAGGAAGGCTGCAGGTGCCAAGACTGGTGGCCACTCATCCAACAGTTGGGCTGCTGCTAGCCAGTAAGTTTTCATAGAAAACGACAAATAAAATATTAGAATTAATGATCCAGTTCTATGGTCCTGAAGAAATAGCTACAATGGGCCAGATCTTCAGCTGGTATAAATCAGTAGATCATATTGACTTCAAGAGAGCCAGGCAGATTTACACCAGCTGCGGATCTGATTCCCCAAGACGTTTGAGGAGGCAAATAAACTCCCCAAGATTCATTTCCTGGAACTTCTTTGAAATTCCCACCTCAGGAGGAGTTTGGAGTCCTGTGATGGGGTTTACAAACCCCACTCTCAGCAACACAGGGTTAATGAGCCTAGCACACTTGCAGCCCCTCTTCCTGTTCCTCCAGAACCTCTTACTGAGCATCTGGCTGCATTTTTCCTCACATTTCCTGGTCGTGGCACACCTCATCCGTGGCCCCAGAAAGTCATGAGGCCTCCTTGTTAATCTCCTCCTGGTGCTTGCCCAAGATTTCCATCCATTATACCAGGAGGAAGAAGCTGAACAGGACTGTGCTCTGTAACTGTGGGGCCTACTTCTGATCCCTCGTATGATCATGCCTCCAGGCAGAGTTCCTCTGAGCAGGGTCCACTGACTCCCTAGACACCTTTGAGGAGCAGTCGGTGTTATCTGGGGTTCTCTGTTCAGTGTCATGCTCCAGATCCCTGATTTTCAACCTATGACCTCACTCCTGCTTCTGTTTCTTTCTTTTTTTTTTTTTTTTCTTCCCATTTGTTGTCCCCAGAAATCAATTGTGGTCTGGGCTTAGTGGTTACTCTGATTAATTGAGGGGGGGGGGCCTTTTAGTTTTGGGTGGGGCTAGACCTGCCGGCCCCAGTATTACAAATAGTATAGGGTTAATGAGCTACTGTGGACTCACTTGGCTGTGCCTTGCTACACCTGTAGGTGATATCAGAATTGGAGGGAGGAGCTTAAAAGAGAAAAACCCAGCTGAACTGGGGGGGCAGACCAATCAGGACAGCAAATCTTCAGTTTTAGCTACTGGACCAAGTTCTGGCTAAAGGCTAGAACTCCTTAGCTGATACTGCCTGGAAACCCCTCCTCAAAGGAAGGGAGGACCTGTTGTGGATCCACTTATGATGGGACTAATCTTTGACACTAGTCTGTGAGCCTGCTTGGGGCCCGCTGCTTTACAGAAGATGAAGAGGACTCTGACCCCACACATGGGATGTTTCATTTGCGGTTACTTCATTTGGGTTTATTGAAAACCCTGGAAGAGTTGGACTATCTGTGGCTCAGCTGAAGGATCTGAACCTCTTAAGACCAAACTAATGCACCAAAACTCCCAGATACCACAGAACAAATATCTGGCTGAGTGCTGGGACTGGGTCCAGGGGGCGACCTGGAGCAGGAACCCTGGAGATAAGTCCACACAGGAGGCAAATCTAACCCTACAGATTGCGTGAATCTGTGAGGAAAGGAAACCCAATTCTTTTCTACTTTACCATGTGTCTGAATATTAATAGTGTGTGGATAATGCTGCATCTGCGAGAGCTCCCCTCCCCAATGTTTGCCTGCACACTATCAGTTGTAGAATTGGGGCGTGGAAGGGCAGCATTACTTTTCTTCTTGCCCATGGATCATTATTTGAGACTGACAGGAACATGCCTTTTTTAAATGCACTTTTTTTTTCTGTAACCCTTTCCACCATCCTTTCATAGACCAGAATAGCATGTTTATTTTGGCCCTCTCTTTTTAAAATCAACACCATTTGTCTGTTTGCTCAAGGTGTCGCGTTATTGCCATATGTACACTACAAGAGTACAGTTACAAAAAATTAGGTGTTGCTAAAGGTCACTTGCCTGGGCTGTGTGGTATTTCATGGTCAGGCTGAGTGGGAGACCAGAGGTACAGGGGCAGCAACCTGGGCTTGTAATGGCAGAATGTGCCTCATGTGGTATAAGCCAAGTACAAGAAGAGGCTATGCCAGCCCCCTTTTAAAATTGCACCCTCAAACTGAAGAAGTTTGGGATGATTTCAGGCTTTTTCTGTATATTGATAAGTGATTCTTGCCAGAGAGGGTTTATCCTTTAGGGTCAAATCTTTCTGACAAGCAATATTTTTGCCTTTAGGAATAGACCAGATTGCACCAAATGGCAGGTATTTTAAAACTATATATCCCCAATGAGCCCCCTGCAAGGTCTTTACCCTCCTGCCTCTCCACTTCAGATTACACAGGCTGACCACTGTTCTGTGCTATCAGTTTTTTCAGGACACCTTTCAGAAACAAAGTCTGAACACCTCCAGAAAAGGGCAAATCAATATACTTTTTTTGTGCCCAGTGCATTTGCTTCCTTTGGTTACAGTTATGTGAATTTTTTAAAGGTGCGGAAACAAACAAATGAATTCTGTGTTCTTCCTGTCTGCCAGCGTGCGTACACCTGGTTCATAGCATTTCTCACTGGTTAAGGGAGATAGATGCTTTTGTGGGAGGCTTTGTTAAAATACTGTCAGCACACCAGCATGTGGCACTCCCAGTGACCCATAGCAGCAGCATTTAGAATGGATCACTTCCTCCAGGAGGTGGTCATTGAGGTGCAGGGGCTGTGAGTGTTGCTGAGAGAGGAGGGTAAGTTCAAGGGGGAAAATGGGGATGTTGGGGTAGCCACCAGAAGTAGCTGGATGGCAGTTTGTGTGGTTGGAGAAACCTCATGTTGCATGGGGAAAGGGCTGACCTAAAACGGGGTTTGTTCTTCAAGAGAAGATGTTCTGTTTTCTCCTAGCACTCTATTTGCTATTTGGACTTTAGTGAAACCTAATAATTTAGTATAAATTCAGCAGGGACAGTGCATGTGGTTATTTTTATATAAGTTTAAGCTGCCAAAAAATCCCCAGTAGCTATGCTATGCCTCCCTGTAGTCTTCCTGCAATGGACTTTAGCTTAGAGTTAACCTTGTGCTTTCTTGACTAGGGATGCTTTTCGGAAACAGGGCCCCAAAGAGTTAATCTTGAAAAATGGAATCACTAGAGTATGGTTTAAAACCTATTTTAACTCAAGAATGTTTCATTTCCTGCCCTTTTGTTTGTTGATACATCACTTATTGTACAAGAAGGCCCTTGTTAAGTGACGGTTTCTATAAATTAATTGCTTATTTGCAGGAACACTTACATTATTGTCTTCTCTGCAGACAATGTGCACTCAGATCTGCTTCACAACTACCAGAGTAGAGATGACATCCTTATCCTGACAGTGCGTGTGGCTGTCATTTTTGCAGTCATTCTCACAGTGCCAGTGCTGTTTTTCACTGTAAGTATCAGGCTCCTTGCAATTTGGAAACAGCTAAGATCTGTAGTAGGTGCACTCTCCCAAAGTAAGGCTGGCTTGTGTGTGGGGCCTGGTTTCTGAATCAGTGGCAGACTACAACGAGTACTTGATCCTGCAGTCAGTCTTTCCACATATTAAACTCCCATTGGCTTCATTGGGAGTTTGGATGGGAGAATAAGAAACTATCATACAATTAAAATAAATTATTCTCTCTTGGAACTGGAAGGTGTTAAGTCGATTTAAAATGAAAATACATAAGGGCCTTGTCCTACCCTATTGATCTCAATAGGGGCAGAATCAAGGATGAAATTCGTCCAAGAACAGAGGAACCACAGAAATCCCTTTCAGTCACCCTGTTGTAGTAGGGCTCTTCATGAGAGAGTGAGATGGACTGACCATGAGGGCAACCTCCACTTCCCGGTGTGTTGCAGGGATCAAGGAGCTCTATACAACATTTGAAGAATCTGACATAGAAAGGGGCATTGTGGGCAGGCTGGGGGAGGAGTCACTGAATCTGAAATTATGCAGATCCAGTGGATTCAATACCTTCCTGCCCGCATGGGTGACATTATTCCAACCGATTGTGTAGGCTGGAATGGCAGCCACAGAGTGGCTGTGTTGCAGCATTGGATGTAAGTGAATCCCATTCCTTCCCTTCGCTGTTTAATTCCACACACAAAGCCGATTACATGAGCTTTCAACCTAGCAGAACTAAAAATGTACATGTCAACATACTCCCCCACCTCTGTCAAGAAATATAATCTGGGGGAAAATACACTCGTACAGACACATAGAAATCCAGTTCTCAGATTTTGAATTAAATATAATCCTTATTCCAAAGGCAGTACATTTGAGTCCTCCAGAATCACTGGGGCATCTATGCAAATCTCATTGTCATGCACAGAGTCAATAAAAATTAGTATATGGGCTTGAACGTTGTATGCTCCTCCTAATAGAGAACTCTTCCTTTTCCTACAGGTGCGTTCTTCTTTATTTGAGCTGGCTAAAAAAACAAAATATGACTTATGTCGTCATGTTGTGGTTACTCTTGTCCTCCTGGTTATTATCAACCTGTTAGTAATTTTTATCCCCTCAATGAAGGATATTTTTGGAGTTGTAGGTACAGTATTCTGGTTTTATATAATAATAATAAATAGCTGTTGGCAGATGTGAAATTCTACAATAACTAACATATTTATTTGAATGTTACAGGAGTAACTTCTGCCAATATGTTGATTTTCATTCTTCCTTCATCGCTGTATTTAAAAATCACACATCAGGATACAGAAAAATTTACTCAGAGGATTTGGGTATGTTTTTCTGTAGATCAATTTAGTGCTTTGCGTGTTACTCATTAAAATGTATTAGGTTGAGAACAGATCTAATATGGTTGTCTGAACATACGTGAACCTGCTGCTGTTACCCTTGTCCTCCCTCCCTCTGTCACACTCCTGTGCAGTGTTTTGTCTTAAATTAGATTGTAAGACCTTTGGTGTGGGGACTCTTACCTTCTTATGTGTTTGTACAGCACCTAGCACATTGAGGCCTTGATCTGATTGGGGCCTCAAATCTAATTGGGGGCCTTCCGGAAGTACCACAGTTTAAATAGTAATAATCCCTAGCAAGGTTCTGAGTCCCTTGAAATTTGGTAACAAAGGAACTGCCCCCATAGCCACAACTTATTTTCCACAGCAACATATTACCTGAAAGAGCCTGCAGTGTGTCATGTTTGCAGCGCTTTACATTTGTTTTAAGGGATCACAGTCAAATTTTGGGTGCCCCCTGCAAAAGGAGCCAGCTCTTCACTGTTCGTAAGCATACAGGACTGTGACAACTTGATCTCAGCAGGGCTTTACAAGTTTTTACTGAATGTCAAGGGAGGTTTGCAGTTCAGAAGATGTCACAATCCTTCCCATACTGAGATTAGAATAAAAAACTTCTTTGGTAAAGGTCAAGGATCCTGTTAATTTCCCAGCTGTGAATAGAGTCATGTAAGATTCTGAATAGTCCCTGTGGTTTGCTGAGTGCACTCAGTGCACTACCAAACCAGCCCTTCTGTTATCATGCCTTTGGTTTTGTTCATATTACAGTAGTGATTTGGATTAATTTTATTTAATTCCTCCATAATCAAGAACTTCATTTGGGCCAGGCTCGTGATTCCATAGTTATTTCTCTGCACTGGCATGCAAAAATCTTACGTAACATATGTGGGTTAATTCATTAGCTCCATAAGATGACAATGGCTGAAATACTGTGCAAGTAAACCCTCATGGGATGACTCAGTGCATGTGCTTTATTTCATTCTGCCATGAGCCCTTTAGCTAGTTAAAGAGCAGAGGTGATGGGTACCAAAGGAGAACCCATTCAGTCCTCTTCAGATAGTCACTGAAATGAGCACTTAAGGCAGAGGTTGTGAACGGAGGATAGAGGAAAATTTCATTCTCAGTGCTTAACAAGGAATTCAGAGCTTTGTTTTCATTTGTAATTTTGAAACCCAGTATCAATTTGTAAGTCTCTGTAAGGAAAAAAGTTACCTTAGTTGAAAGACTCCTTTCCTTTTTTCTTTCAGGCTTCTCTTTTCATGGCATTGGGAATATTGTTTTCCCTCGTGAGCATTCCTTTGGTCATCTATGACTGGGTGCACTCAGGAGACAATGCTGAAGGCAACTGAAGTCAACATCATGCTGAAAAGGATACATCCCTGTTTACTACTCATCAGAATCACAACCATTCTGTTTTGTTATCTATCCCATCCCATCTATCTATCCCGTTATGAGTTTACTCAAATCAAATCCAAATAATGAAATACTGATATAGATGGTATTTTCTTGCAGAAAATGCCCATTTTCCCCAACAGCAGTATCAGTTTCTCCAATTCCATTGAGTTATCAAATCAATGTTAAGGTTGTGTTGACTGTCTGCAAGGGTTTACATGGCTTTGCCACTTGGTTCCAATCATAATTAATTTTTACTCTTCTGGTCATGAATTAAATTGTTCTAGTACTAGTCTTAAAACTTCCGAACCATAATATTTAGTCCTTTGGAGCAAGCACTGTATTTGTTTTTGTTTTACAAATCCAGATTCTAGAATAGTTTCCACAAATGATGTTCTCTTCTCACCATCTCTTTTTTTTAACCAAAACTCTACTCTTAAATTGCATACATTTGATCTGGCTTTTCATTACTATTTTGTAAACCATTTCCCCTCATTTAGTAAGTGTAGCATTCTGGAGTGTTTACATGAAGGGCACCATGAAAGCATCAGTTGGTATTAGATAAGAGTATGTCCTACACTTGGTGCTGCTCTTCGTTTTAAAAAAAAAGAAAAAAAAAGGTTATGGGAGCAGCCAGCCCAAATGGTTGAGCTGATAGCACATCAAACCATCATGCAGAGACACATACTCAACCATGAGTGACCTTAGACCAAGAGGACTATCAAATAGCACTAACGCTTTTGAAACTGACCAGTAATAGACTCGGTATAGAGCACTGAACATTTGAAACCAACCAGGAGAAGGCAGAGCTGATTTCGGTGTGAAAGGAAAGGTTCAGAAATATGCATTTTCTTCCATATAAACCAATATTTACTAAATACATCTACGCTTTTCAAGAAAAAATGAAAAATTCCAGTTATATCGAAAACCACCACCTTTAGTCATACTTAATGCCTTTTCCATCCTAGGATAGTTTTGCATATACCTAAGGCTGACCTTGTAAAGAAGTTAACTTACTCTTTTAGGGTCAGCCCTCCTCCGATTGAAGTCAGTATGAGTTTTGACTCCAGTGGGAACAGGATCAGGCCCTTATGCAAAACTGGATTCTTAATTGGAATCAAGCCAGATTTTTATTTTTAACACCTCTTTAAATAGAACACTTTTTTATATTTAAAAAGCCTATTTCTGTTTCTTCAGGATCAAACAAAAATAGCTATAAATTATTTGCAGAGGCACTCTAACTTTGCATTTATATTGTGGCATATTGTCAATTTGGAGAATGGCTCAGGTTAGAGATTCAGGTACTAAGCAGGTGATCTTTATCGTCAAATACTGAATCATTTTTAGTACTAATGTACTGCCAGGGGGACACATTTGTTCATGTTGTATTGTTCTTGATGTGTGAATTAGAGAGAGTCTGAATTCTGCTGTCAAACATGCGTGCTAGGGATCGGAACCTTTGGCACACGGCCCGCCAGGGTAATCCCCTTGGCAGGCCGGGCTGGTTTGTTTACCTGCCGCATCCACAGGTTCGGCCAATCGCAGCTCCCACTGGCCGTGGTTTGTCGCTCCAGGCTAATGGGGGCGGCGGGAAGCAGTGTGGGCCAAGGGATGTGCCGGCTGCCACTTCCCACAGCCTCCTGGTGGGCTGCCTGCCAAAGGTTGCTGATCCCTGTCCTAGTGTAAGCAGAGTCTGAATGAGCTCTCCCCTGACATCTAGTGGTGAGCTGTGGAAAAAGACATCAGAAGCTGATCTTGTTTGCATGGACACACCCACCCTGTCTAGGTGCTCAGCATGATGGGATTGCTTGCCCAAATGATCACTTGTGGTTGGTGTTGGATCCCCAGTCTCCTTGTTTTGGGGCAAGAGTAATAAAGGGTTGTTATCCTTGTTGTGTGAACAGAGGGCAGCAGAACTGCACCTGGCATTCCCCGGTGGAGGGACTCACCCTCAACTGAACAGCACTTGCTAGGCAGGGGACATTGGTTCCAAAGCCCAATGACTTGAGAGAGGATGGGTCCTGTTTTAGGGTCTTAGACACTGTTTGACCCTCCCTCTCTCCATGGTATAATAAAAGAGCTAATTTAGATTCAATTGAGAGTCTTGTTACATGCTGCAGAGCTGAAATCACTGATACCTAGGTCTAAGTATTAGATCTACTTTAGGACAGCGTCTCTGTTGTAAGACACTGCCCAGTGTGCACCAGCAGTATGGCTCCCCAACTAACAGTTGAAGTCACTGAGAGACATCTTGGTGAGTGGCCAGCAGGGTGGCTGATGGAGAGGGCTAGAGCAGAGCCCCACAGAGAGGTGCGGCAATTGACTGTTGGGGTAACAAGCAAGTGCCCGAGCAGCAAAGTGTGTAAGGTTCCTCCTTACACCACACCCCCCACTTCCACACAGCATGGGAGCTGAACTCTGCGAATGAACCGCTGAACTCTGGGGCTGCACTGGCCAAGGACAGCAACTGTGAGTGGGGTACAGAGAAGGGATGGGCACGTTAAAGGGACTTGGGTTTCTGGTTTAAGAACCTGAGGTGAAAAGGACACTGCCCAACTTACTTAGGCGTGGGTCTTTTGCTCATGGTTTGTGTTTATGAACTCTAGTTGCAGTGTTTTCCCAAATTAATTCTGAGTTCCCTCCTTTTATTAAAAAGTTTTTACTGCACTCAGACTCTGTGCTTGCAAGAGGGGAAGTATTGCCTCTTAGAGGCACCCAGGGGGGTTGTGTGTAATTGTCCTAGGTCACTGGGTGGGGGCTCGAGCCGGTTTTGTGTTGTATTGTTGCAAAGGAACCACTAGATACTGAACCTGGCCCTTGCTGCTGCTGGCTCCATCTGGCAGAAGGGTTACACTAGCAATGGAACTAATGGCTAACAGGAGTCCAGGTGCACAATCAGGAGTTGAACAATGCCCTTCATAAGTTCAAGTGTACCTGCCAATTTGTGAGGACTCTCATTTTCAGTGGCAGATTCATTTTACACACACACACTCTATAACTAAGGAAAAAGACTAGGATTAGCAATTGTATGTATGGATATTATGTGTCACTATAGCTTTTTCTTTTTACAGACCTGATAGTTCAAGATATTGAACTTCCTGTGAGCTGTTGAATTGCCTTCACTCCTATTACCTTGGTCTTACATTGCTTGAAGTCACTGGGAGTTGAGGTCACTTAGCAACTTGCAGGAGGTGCTCAGGACCTGTAAGGTTCTAGCCCTATGGGCTAGTCTACACTACATAGTTAGGTCAACATAAGGCAGCTTATGTCGACCTAATTATGTCAGTGTACACGCTACAGCCTTGACCCGCCAATATAAGTGCCGTACTACACTGACATAATAACTCCTCCTCCACGAGAGGCATAAGGCTTATGTCGGTGTAGTTAGTGCAATGCAGTGTTTGTGTAGACACTGCATCTCTTACATTAGCTTTCTTGTCAATTTCACAATAGGAGCCCTGCTGAGAGTCAGGGTGAGAAGCCCAAGCAGCCCTGCGCCAGCTGCCAGCAGGAGGAGGGGTGAGAAGCCCCGGGTGGCTTCCCCTGGCTCCCTGTGGAGAACGTGGGGGCAAAAAGCTTTGTCCCGCTCCCAGTGAGGACTGGGGAGCAAAGAGGGGAACAGCCTGCTGGGAGCCTGTGGGGCAGCTGGGCTCCAGGCAGGGAGCTGCCAGAGGAGCTCAGAGAGCAGGCTCTCAGCTCCCCACACTGCCCCTCTTAGGTCAGCAGAAGTGCTCCTCATGAGGATGTGCACCACCAACCCAAAGAGGGTAGTGTGGACCTGCACTACCACATTAAATTACTATGGTGGCTGTAAATTGACCTAATATAGGTCGACTTTGGTTTGTAGTGTAGACACCCTAAAAGACTAACTTTAACCTGTGAAAATTTCATAGGTGACTGTGTTATCCTACAAGTACTCTGAGGTTGTCCTCCTTCCCATTCCCTTTTCGTTCTCTCTTCTACTTCTGACAGCATAGATTACTGAGTTGATGGGACTGTGACAGAGGAGATATTGAGGGGGACTTTCAAAGTCACAAATGAATTAGGTGCCCAACTCCCATTGATATTCAATGGGAGTTGGGCACTCTCCCTCTTCACTTCTTCCTCACCTGCTTTGTCCCCTTCTTCAACTTGCATACTGCAGTCTTATTGGATAAAATAAAATGAATTAGCAGGATTTATGCACTGAGTGCAATTTCCCTTAGGCATAGGACCATCATCATTTCTGTCCTGAAAGGGTGCAAGATGAGTTCAGTCCTTAAACAGGCTGTGTGCTGGCCCTGTACACAGGGTGGGGGGGAGGATTTCACTCAGACTGATTTACTGGCATCATATATATATATAGCTATTTATGCAAAGGAATAATATGTATGTTGATGTCTGTAGTACAGACTGTGAAATAATATGCTTTTTTATTTTCTCATCAGGTTTATACATTCTTAACAGAATGCAATAGATCCTGCTGTAACTGTCAGAATCACTGTATGAGGTTATCTGTAAAATGTGCTGCTTTTATTCAGTTTGTTTGGAATAGTGAACTTGTAGCTAACAAAAGTATGAGTCCCACATTTTAGCTAGGCTTTTAAGAGCACTGTAAAATGCTATAGGAGTTCCTCTGTTAAATAAGTAGGATCCAGAGTACTGTATCTACTTAGTAGGTGGCAGCATGCTTTCCTGTTCTAGAGAGCTTGTCACTATTGTGGACACTGCAAATTCATAGACTGGTCATGAACCTAGTTAAACTATTCTGTTATAGTTATTGGAAAGTGGTGGGAGAAGGAGGTGGGCGGGGGGGGAGTAGTTCCAAGCAGGAGTTCCTAATAAGGTTTTAGGAATAGATCATGAGCTAGTGTTATGTTGACTGACACCAGCTACAGATCTGGCCTATAAAATCCTTTACTTTTGGCTTTTGATCTTGACTAGCATTTCATTTACAGTGATCTGTGGAGAGAAATGAAGAAGTTCTCTCTCCTCCTGCCTGTTTATAAACATAAATAAATAAATTACTACAATTTTGGACCTAGAATCTTGGAAGTAACATTGTTTTGGGATGAAGTGTACAGATGGGCCTGCACAAGACCTGTGTGCCACATAAGCCCTAATTTGAGGATGTAAGTGGGATCTCAGTGGTGCACAGCCCTTGTATTGGCCCCTTGCAGAAGGGTAATTCCTACCCTTCAGGATATCCATCCACTCCAGAAGGTTGATTTTGTGAGCTTAATAAGGATGTGTGTGTGTTCGGTTTTGACCAGGCACACATCTAAATGAAACTTTGAAAACATGTTTGAGGACAGCATGGGATTCGTCTGTACGTCTGCCTCACGACACAAAACACCATACGTATTTATGGTGCTGTACGAATAATTAATTATATATAATGGTATCTATAGCCCATCCTAAATCAGCAAAAACTAATTGCTTTAATCTTATATTAAGACTAAAGAGCATCTTGGCAAAAAGCCTTCTGATTTTGAATGACCCCAATCCAGTTCCACAATCCTATCACTGGTATCCTTAGGACCAACCCACACAGTATGTATTCTATTCCATCAACAATAACAATAAATGGCTCTTATTTCCTGCTACCAAGAAGCTCACACAAAAGTTCCCAAGAGCACTTTGCATCAGGAAAACCTTTTTCCTATAACATATACAAAGAATGTTTTATTTGTATAAAAAAAAAGGCTTTCTGTTACAAACTGAAAATGGTAGCAAATTAATAAATACAGGGGGGAAATGGTCTGAACATTCACATACTGTGCATATGTTTGTTTCTAAAGAAGAATCTATGCAGTTGTGTGGTATTGTATGAAATGTTTCATTTTTATGTATCTATATTGTAAATAAATAGGATGCTGTATATTTTTGCTATTGTTTATCCCCTATGAAATAGATGTGTTAGTCACTGCGTATTAACAAAAATAGGTGTTTGTGTCCGAATTTGAACAGAAACATGAATACTTTAGCTTCTCACGTAGTAAAATGTACATCCCCTCCCCTCTACCCTTTATCATTGTTGCCTCAGTAAACTTTAAACCTAAAACTATAATTATATTGATGAATGTAGCAAGAAAATGGCTGCATTTTTTCCAATATAGTCCAATGAATTTGCTAGAATTCAGTTCTAATGCCTGTATTCGTATTTTCTCAATAGCAAATTATTCAAACAATGCTCACGCTGGGTGAAATTAGTCCCTGTGCAAAGGGCCCACACAATGCCTAGTCAGCTCCTAGGTTCTTGATAGGGATCAAGTGGAACTAATATCTTGAACAGGCCTTGTGAAGGTTGCTACACCAGGTGAATTTCACTCACTGAAATAATCATGCTTTAGAAACAGGTGCTAGAGACAAAGTGATCAAGTATATTCCATGCCATGTTAACTCTGTACAATATAGTATTCAGTATTTATGAAAAATAGAAGTTGAGAAACGGGTCTAAAAATAAATATTTATTTTCCAAGCTTGCTTTGTAGCCTAGGATAAGGACAGGTCTTGCAGTAATATTTGTTTTAAACATGAGCACAAATTTGAATGAAAATGTATTAGTCGCTTTTACAGAGCTTTTCAAACTGCTGCATGTTTACAGTGTTTCAGCCAAGACACAGACTGTAAAAGGTATTTTTTCATAAGGCTTGAACTTCAGATTGTTTATACTAAATCCATTTCCTAGAGTCCCTATGTAAGTTAAGGTTCACCCAGCTGCAGTACAAACACTACAGTGTGATGTACACTTGATACCAGGTAATTTCCAAGGGAGTGTTCAAATGAGTCATGACTCATGGGTGATACTTTGCTCCTGCTAACGTCACTATACTTTGTGCTGTTCATATTAAACATAAGCAAATAGATTGTTTCCCAGTTTGTGTGTAAATAAATAAAAAATAATAAGTTCTATAATCTGTTACCAATATAGTTTTTAAACATTAAAAATGTGATCTAAAAGAACGAGAATGTTACATTCATTCTTTCAAGGGGACAAATATTTATTTGTTACAATCTGTTAAACAGCATGAGCTAGCAACTCTTACTCATGTTGAGTAGTACTTATGCAAATAATCCCATTGAACTCAAGGCTTGCAGCCCTAGGTACCCAGTTGTACTAGACTCTCAGGGAATTGATAAGTGGGATTGGATAACATTTTCAAAGTCAGCTGAATCCCACTGACCTCCAATGACACCTAGGTGCTTTTAAAAAATTCTTTTTCACCTTTAAGTCACTAATATAACTATAGCTCTGGTCACAGTGAACAGTGCTTGTGGAATGAATTGGTGGCTACAATCCCACCCTCAGGCTAAAATCTTCTCCCTGAATAACTCAACTGAATGAAAGGGAACTATGTGGGGAGGTTTAAAATAAAAAGGAATCTTTTCCTAGCACCCATCCATCCACCTCAGGAGGGAGGGAGGGAAAAGGACCAGAGGAGCCATGCATTAAAAAGTTCCTTGACCAACCTCTGCCCTGTCTCCAAGCCCTCTCCGTGCACAGTAGCCCAGTGAGCCCTCATGGAGCAGGGTCCCATGCAACATATATGCCTCTATTCAGCCTCTGCTAACCTATCCCCCCTTGTTTTGCAGAAATGCACCATGTCCACTTCCAGAGGGCATTCCGAATTACCATCTTTGCTCCATACATTATTGGGTACGGGAGTGTGAATTGGTGAAACTGAAAATTTAAACAGAGGAGACATTTTCTCTGCATCTCTCTCCCACCCCTTTTCTTTCCTCATTTGGAGAAACCAGGGCAGGAACATATTCACTCTTGCTCCTCAGGCTGTAGCATAGAAGTATAGAATATCAGGGTTGGAAGGGACCTCAGGAGGTCATCTAGTCCAACCCCTGCTCAAAGCAGGACCGATCCCCAGTTAAATCATCCCAGCCAGGGCTTGTCAAGCCTGACCTTAAAAACTTCTAAGGAAGGAGATTCCACCACCTCTCTAGGTAACGCATTCCAGTGTTTCACCACCCTCCTAGTGAAAAAGTTTTTCCTAATATCCAACCTAAATCTCCCCCACTGCAACTTGAGACCATTACTCCTTGTTCTGTCATCTGCTACCACTGAGAACAGTCTAGAGCCATCCTCTTTGGAACCGCCTTTCAGGTAGTTGAAAGCAGCTGTCAAATCCCCCCTCATTCTTCTCTTCCGTTGACTAAACATCCCCAGTTCCCTCAGCCTCTCCTCATAACTCACGTGTTCCAGTCCCCTAATCATTTTTGTTGCCCTCCGCTGGATGCTTTCCAATTTTTCCACATCCATCTTGTAGTGTGGGGCCCAAAACTGGACACAGTACTCCAGATGAGGCCTCACCAGTGTCGAATAGAGGGGAACGATCACGTCCCTCGATCTGCTGGCAATGCCCCTACTTATACATCCCAAAATGCCATTGGCCTTCTTGGCAACAAGGGCACACTGTTGACTCATATCCAGCTTCTCGTCCACTGTAACCGCTAGGTCCTTTTCTGCAGAAGTCCTGCCGAGCCATTCGGTCCCTAGTCTGTAGTGGTGCATGGGATTCTTCCGTCCTAAGTGCAGCACTCCACTTGTCCTTGTTGAACCTCATCAGATTTCTTTTGGCCCAATCCTCTAATTTGTCTAGGTCCCTCTGTATCCTATCCCTACCCTCCAGCGTATCTACCTCTCCTCCAAGTTTAGTGTCATCTGCAAACTTGCTGAGGGTGCAATCCACACCATCCTCCAGATCATTTATGAAGATATTGAACAAAACCAGCCCAAGGACCGACCCTTGGGGCACTCCACTTGATACCGGCTGCCAACTAGACATGGAGCCATTGATCACTACCCATTGAGCCCGACAATCTAGCCAGATTTGTTATGACCACTGCAAGAGGCACTGGAGATTGGGAGCAATAAGGAGGAGTGACAAGCACTTCCAAGCACGGCTCCATGATACAGGATTTTGACTCCTTGTTGTCCTATAACCTGTCGTCTCCCGCATTGCCATGCAGTGGAGCAGCATCAGTTGTGCTGCATAATTCAAAGCTGCCAGCAGTCCCCACTTGGACCATGGGATTTGTGCTAGAGTGCTTTGTGGCAAAAGCAGATGCCATTGAAGGGTGTGTATCATGGGCTACAGAATTGTTAAATAGAAGCTTTTAGTCTGGCATTAATCACAAGCATTAAAATCAAACACCATGTCTTTCTGTTTCAACTTAGAGAAAATACAGTTTTACTAAAGCAGTTCATATTAAATTTGTAAATGCCATAGCTTTGGCTAGAAACAGAAGTCTTCTTATTGGTTTAATAGTCCTTGGCTTTGCCAAGGTATTTGCTCATCAGGGTTTATTGCTTAAAAAATAGGGGGGTTACCAGAATGCTCAGGAAAAGGAGTTGCTCGAATTAGATTTAGATAATATGGCAACAAAATGAATTGGAATAGGCAGGAGTAAGAGATGCTCCTGAGGAAGGCCACTGTGCAATCCAGTCCACTGAGCAAGGTAGCATTATAGGCTTGACTTGGTTCCTTATTGATCAAAGTCCACTTCAGAACTTCACTGAACTGATTCTCCAAGACCTGCAGGCTATTGGCCCAGCTACTAAAAAGATCACCCCTTCTTCCACAACCATGACGACATCTTCACTCCATTAGAAAATAAAACTTGAAAGTCTCATACTGCAGAAACAGAATATTCCTAGATTATATAGCCCCAAAAACATCCACAATCCTGGATTATGCCCTGCCACTTTTCTCTGCTCAACCCCATATCCCAAGCCTGGTAGGAAAATGCTAACTCTACCTGTCTATCGGTCTCCAACTCTCTCTCAACTCTCCATTTAGGAGTGTGTTCCCCTAGCATCCATCATCCATCTCAGACAGTGACTTGCTGGTGCTCGTTAACTTCAGCCTGGTGAGTTAGTCATGGCCTGGTCATGACTAGAGCAGCACCTGGTCAGGCATGTGGACAGGTTTTGTGCCTTTCTGAAAAAATCTAGCTTGAGGGCTCCAGGTTGCACTTGCCCCTACCCATCTGATCCCCTCTCTCACATGTAGGGGACTTGTGTTCAGCTAACAGACCCTTTTGAAAATGTGTCCCAAATGTGTCCGTGCGATTTTGCCAGCATGTTTTGCTACATGCACCCACTAAAGCTTTAGAAAATTTTGGCCATGGTACTAAGGCTTGGTACTCGCTTTATTGGTAGAGGGATACAGAGAATAGTACCAATGGTGTGGTCTGGCATGAAGGATCCACTGGGACTCATTGGCCATGACCTGTACAACTCATTAGTGGTTTTGCCACTGATGAATAATGCATCCAGCTCAAATTCATGCTGAAAGAACCTTTATAGCACACCATTCTGTATTCCCTATGTAACATGCATAGAATGTTTCCAGGCTCTTAGGAATACTGCAGCCAATTGTGCATTTTATGGGTGCCTCTTACAAATGCCAAAGAAACAGCAAAATCTTCAGATAAAATCTCCCACAAGCTTGTCAGTTTTGCTGCAGGAACCAACACTGAACTGCAGCAAAATTAATGAGGCCTCCCTTCCCTCCCCTCCACCCTTCCTGACAGAAAACAACTTTATAGTTTGTAGCACCATAGAAATGGCCATCAAGCAAATCATCACCTGTGAGACAACATTCCAAAGAGGTGACAGAAGGTACTGCCAGGCAAGGAGGCTAGCATGAGAGCTCAACTAAGCTGTAGTGGGGAAGGTATGAGCAGATAGAACTCAAACTGAAATGGGTTTTAATACAGTTCAAGAGGAGCACCTTGAAGTAAATACAATGTAATTCCAAGCCAGAATGGAACTGTGTGAACACTCCACTCAGAATCATAGCAGGAGCAATTTTTAACCATTCAAGGAATTGGTGACTGCATCTGGATAAGACATAAGGAAATAACTTCATATAATCTCTGAAGACCCATACCCTGGACACGCCATATTTTCTGTGAACAGTTCTCTGCATGCACTGATTATTGGGGGCAGCTTCCACATGGTCTAGTCCAGTAAGTTTGCATCTTTTTCTTGGGTGCCTGACAGTCAGTGGAAGTTTTGCTTGTGTAAGCAATGCAGAACCAAGCTCTAAAGTTGTACATAATATTGAAAAAATAAATTACAAGCTTTGGCCAAGATTTTCAGAAGTGACCAGTGATTTTGGCTGCCTCGGTGTTTGGGTTCCTGACTTGAAACACTCAGTGAGATTCGATTTTCAGAAAGAGCCTCTGAAAAATCAGACTCCCTATGGGTGCCTCGAGTTAGCCACCCAAAACACTGAGGCAGCCAAAGTCACAGGTTGCTTTTGAAAATCTTGGCCTGTTTTCTTAGCTCATTAAATATTTTGCAAGCCTGTGAATTGTATAGAAAGTGACATGTAAGGTGTGAAGAGCATGAACTAAATTGTTCCCCGTGTTCAGCCCCACTGAAGTCACATGTTTAACCCCATAAAGTCAATGGGACTGTACAGATGTACCTGGAGGAGAATATATCCCCACATCTGCAGGTCTTTCAGAAGTTTACAGCTTCTTTGTAAGTAAATCTCTAATTAAATAGAATTGCTCTGGCTACTTCTTAACTCTGCTTGTCTGCACTAAACATGATGGACTCAGCCCTCTCCCCTGTTCAACTGGCTTTGAGCAGGTGGGTTTTATAGTGGCTGGAGGCGGGGGCAGGTGGACACAAGTCATTAGGATGCAGTAGTCTTTGTAGTTGCTGTCTGCCTGCCCTCTTCTAGTGGGGGAAAGGAGGCAGGGTTGTGCCAGCAGGATCAGAATAGACATCTCCACTCCAAGCTGCTCCGATCACAGCGCCATGACGCACAGGATGTGGATTCCTTGTAGCTCTCTACAACCTGCCCTTCTCTCCATCCCCATGCAGTGGAACAGCCCCATTTGTGCTGCAGGTGGAGCCTTCTGCAATCCTCACTTGGGCCACAGGATTTGTGCTAATAGAAGCCAGATTTAAAATACTCTGAGCCCCAGGGTTGGTAGCAGTTATTCTTCCAATATTGAGATGTTAGTAAAAGATTGCAATAGCCTTTGTGGGCCTGACGCTCTATCTCAGCGTTTCCACTCTTGTTTCTATAGAAACAAATCTCACTTTTGTTCACTATTAGCAAGGACACAAAGCTACCAAAGGCAGTGACTGACAAAACCCAATACCGCTATACGGTGTCAATACATTACTGTCTTGTGGGTCATGTGCTCCCCCTCCTAATGAAAATCAGCAGTTTCATGACCCTTGCTGAGCACCCTTGCTGAGTGGGGATGAGGGCATGTTAGAATGACCACTATACAGCACACTGGGAATCTGAACATATGCAACTGATGCTATTTAAATAGCACATGAAAGTTTGGTAACAGTAAATGAATAGAAGTGTATTTTGTGTATACTCATCTAAAGGATCCTTAGCTCACTCTTGCCATTCTGGTTATGTCTGATACAATGGTAGCTGAAGAAAAACTTAAGTACAACTCTTTGCAGAACCACATGCTGCTCTCAGTTACACTGATGTCACAGAATAACTCCAAGGAAGCCTTTTGTATGTATGTCTATATCCCTTATTTTCCCATGAATGATTAGTAGAATGACCACACACAGGAAATCTCCATTCTTCTTTGAGCGATTGCTCATGTGTCTTCCACGCTGTTTGGGGAAAACCCATCTCAACAATCGCTGCAAGATTTGCAAGTCATTTAAGCCTCGGACCAAGAGAGAAAAGGACATTAGGCTCCAGGCTATCCTGATGGAGTCGGCGCTAACCCCGGCTCTGGTGTGCCACTCTGAGTCGGCACTGGGCACCGTAGTGGCGGTGCGTGGTGACCCTTGGGCGCCATCAACTAGTTAGCACCGCTCCCCGTCCCTGTGTTGCACCAAGGCAGCTAGGAAGAGGCCTTCTTCGCTGCGGCACCAGAGTAAACCTGGGACAGAAGCTAGACCCATGTCGGGCAGTCCTTGATCTCCACCGGCCTCTAGGCCTCCAAATCAATTCGAGTGTAGTAGCCCGGCCCATTCGGAGCAGGCCTCCCCGGATGTCTGGATGCCTTCCACACTGGAGGCTCTGCAAGCGGCCCAGGAGGTTATATCCAGGCCGGTACTAGGAGCACCACCAATGTCAGCCCTGCGCTCCAGAGGCAAGCCTCAGCTGGGATCTCTGCAGTCGCCCCCAGCTCAGTACTGGTCTCAGTCGAGGGAACGTTCCCAATGCTGTTTGCCGCCCAGCAACCGTTCAGAGCAAAGTCCACATGGATCGCCCTCAACCCCCACCAAGCTTTCTGGTTGGGTTCCGTCCCATCAGGATTCTTGGCACCACTCCGCCTTGAGGAGCGACCTCCAGCGGGACTGAGGCAGACAATGCCAAAGGTCCTCGCCTAGGAGGGGCTATCGCAGCTGGTCACGGCACAGACGTTGACATCATTGACATTTGTCGTCCTGCTCCAGGGCCCCATCTTGGCACTGCCTCCGCAGACCCGGGCCTCTATCGCCGGTGTCTCACCGTCGCAGGTCCGCCCGCTGGAGCAGATTGTGGTGCAGCTGTTACCAATGGTACTGGTCCTCCACATCAGGTTCGCAGTCGGCACCGCCACTCCTCCCAGTCCAGGACAGCGGCAGGTCATATGTCAGCCCAGCCTCCCTTCGTAGTTATCCATCGAGGGCCAGGCCAGTCAGGCCGATCAGCCGGCTCCACCTATGCTGCAGCAGGAGCGGTGGCACTGGGCCCCGTGGCCAGCCCAATGGTACCAGTGGGCACCGTGGCCCCCGATGCAGCTGGGGCTCGCTCGGTGGCTGGATCCTCAGAAGGGCCATTGGCCTCTGTCTCTCCAGACCCTGAGGAAGGAGTCGGTGGGACGTACATCTTCGGCACCATGCCCAGAGACTGACCAGGTGGTGGACCCTCCGGTGCCGGTGGACACACAAAGTACCGCACTGGCCTCCTCGCTCTCCCGGGATGAGGGGATTACGGCCCCTCCTCCCTCTGTCCCACAGGAGGACTTAAAAAGGGGCCACCCTTTTTAAGAGTTCTTGGTGGGATGAAGCCTCCACCTCCAAGCAGAGAAGATAGAGGAGCCCTCCGACTCCCCATTTAACATGCTGTCCTCCTTGGCACCGGGCAGGGTGGCCTTGCCTCTCCATGAAGGGGTGGTGAACATTTCAAATGCACTGTGGCAAACCCCAGCCTCTTTGGCCCCCATCTCTAAGAGAGCAGAATGCAAGTATTTTGTACCTTCCAACAGGCATGAATACTTATACACCCACACTGCTCCTAACTCCTGGTGGTTGAGTAGGTCAACCACAGTGAACGGCAGGGCCAACCAGCTCTTACCCCGAAAAATAAAAATTCAAGGAGGCTGGACTCATTTGGAAGGAAAATGTATTTGTCCTCAAGCTTCCAATTATGGGTGGCGAACCACCAGGCTCTCCTGGGCCTGTATGAGTTCAATCTGTGGGGCTCCCTGCCCAAGTTCGAGGACTCCCTACAGGACCGCGACAGGAAGGAGTTCAAAGCGCTGGTGCAGGAGGGCACAGCGGCTGCCAGAACAACCCTGCAGGCAGCTTCAGATGCAGCAGACACGGCCGTGCAGTCCATGGCCTCTGCGGTGTCCATGCGATGGGCATCATGGGTCCTGCTCTCGGGGCTGTCCAGCGAGGCGCAGACCTCCCTGCAGGACCTCCAGTTTGACAGCAAAGCTCTGTTTGCAGAACGGATACAAAGCTGCATGGCCTAAAAGACTCCCGCACGACCCTCCAGATTCTGGGTCTCTATGTTCCGGCTCTGGCTAAACTTAAGTTTAAGCTGCAGCAGATTCCCACTCAGGACACCCATTCAAAATATGAGACTGCTTATACGAAGTCGCGGGACTATAAGAGGCGCCCGCAGAGGCAGTCTCGGCCTGCCCCCAAGCCTGGGTCCTCAAAGGCAAGCAGGCAGGGAAAAGGCAGTTTTGACGGGACGCCCAGGGGTGCCCTGCCAGTTCTCATTAGGGATCCACCCTCAATAAAGCTTCCCTTCTCCAATTGGTTGTGAACTTTCCTCCCGGTGTGGTCGCGGCTGACCTTGGACCGATGGGTCCTCAACACCATCTCCCGGGGCTATATCCTTCAGTTTACTTCCTCCCTGCCCAACCATCCCTCGCCCCTGTCCCTCCTAGGGCACCCCTCACATAAGGCTCTGCTCAAGCAGGAGGTGGGGTGGCTCCTGGGCCTAGGAGCTGTGGAAGTGGTACCGGGGGAGTTCAAAGGCAAGAGGTACTACTCCCGCTATTTCCTTATCCCAAAGGCCAAAGGGGGGCTCAGGCTGATCTTAGACGTGTGAGGCCTGAACCAGTACACGGTGAAGCTCAAGTTCCGCATGGTCTCCTTGGCCTCCATCATCCCCTCCCTGGATCCTGGGGACTGGTACATCGAACTCCATCTGCAGGACGCATACTTCCACATTCATATATTTGAGGGGCACAGACACTTCCTCCATTTCACGGTGGGGCAGGAGCACTACCAATTTACGGTCCTCCCGTTTGGCCTGTCCAGTGCCCCCAGGATATTCATGAAATGTATGTCGGTGATGGTGGCCAACCTCAGACGTCGGGGGGTCCAGATCTTCCCCTATCTGGACAACTGGTTGGTCAAGAACAGCTCCCAGATGCAAGTGCGGGATCACGTGGTGCTCCTTCTGTCCACGTGCACCACTTTGTGCCTGTTGCTTACCACCACCAAGTCCACGTTAGTCCTGGTACAACGCATAGGGTTTATCGGGGCGGTCCTGGACGCCTCATCAGCCAGAACCTCCCTCCCACCGGACAGTTTTGAGACCCTGAAGGTGCTCATCGACATGGTCACAAGGTTTCCGGTGACAAAAGCCAGAGCATGCCTCCAGCTCTTGGGTCACATGTAGGCATGCACGTATGTGGTCCGTCACGTCAGACTCAGGATGAGCCACCTCCAGCTCTGGTTGGCTTTCGAGTTCTCCCAGAAAAGGGACAGGATGGACAAAGTTCTCATGGTGCCCAAGTCAGTGATCACCTCCCTAAGGTGGGGGTCCTCCCCGAAAAATATGCTCAAAGCGGTCCTGTTCAGGGGCAGGGCCCCATCGCTGCACCTGGTGTCCGATGTGTCGGACCTGGATGGGGGGCCCATGTGGGGAGCATTCAGACCCAAGGTCTGTGGTTGGCTCAGGGCTTGACACTCCACATAAATGTAAAGGAGCTCAGGGCAGTATGGCTGGCATGCATGGCCTTCCGCTCGCACCTGGAGGGCCAGGTGGTCAGGGTCCTCACGGAAAACATGGTCTCAATGTTCTACATCAACAGGCAAGGCAGAGCCAGAGCCTCTGCTGCGAAGCCCTCACGCTGGGGGACTTTTGTCTAACCCACTACATCTGCCTACAGGACTTCCATCTGCCGGGTGCCCAGAACGTGCGGGCAGATCGCTTGAGCGGCTACTTCTCCTCTCTGCACGAGTGATCACTCCACCCAGAGGTGGTGCACAGACTTTTCCATATGTGGGGAACTCCCCAGGTGGACCTGTTCATGACCCCATTGCAGAACTGTAACTGTCCCCGGTTCTGCTCCGGGGCGGGGACTGGGATGGGGCGCTATCTTCAATGCCTTCCTCCTGTCCTGGTCAAGCCAGTTCCTCTATGCCCCATTCCCGCTGATCGGCAGGGTCCTGGAAAAGAAAGACAGACAAGGCCCGGATCCTTCTGATTGCCCCGGCATGGCCCAGCAGCACTGGTACGGGACTCTCACAGGTCTGGCAGTCGCCCCACTGTGGCCATTGCCATCCTGCCTGGACCTGCTCTCCCTGGGCCACCTCCTCCACCCCAGGGCCGCCTCCTCCACCCCAACCTAGCGGCACTCCACCTCACAGGGTGGCTGCTCAATGGTTAAGTAGGGAGGAAAGAATGTGCTCGGAAGGGGTTCAGCACGTCCTCCTGGAAAGCTGGCGACCCTCCACACACCGAGACTACTTGGCAAAGTGGTCTCAGTTTTCCAGATGGGTGGACGAGCGGGGAGTTTCCCCGGTGGCTGCCCAATCCAATTTATTCTGGACTACCTCCTTCACCTTAGAGCCCAGGGCCTGGTGCCCCCGTCAGTCAAGGTGCAACTGGCAGCCATATCGGCCTTCCATCTGCCAGTGCAGGACCACATGGTATTCTGCCATGCTATGACTGGCCAATTCCTTAAGGGGTTGGATCGTCTTTTCCCATATATTAGGCCCCCAGTCCCACAGCGGGACCTAAACCTGGTGTTGGCCTGTCTCACAGGGCCCCCGTTTGAGCCACTAGCCACATGCTCCTGGTCAGACTTTTGTGGAAGGTGGCCTTCCTGGTTGTGATCATGTCAGCTAGGCAAGTCTTGGAGCTCAGGGCCCTGACTTCTGAGCCCCCGTACATGGTGTTTCATAAAGATAAGGTCCTGCTCCACCCACACCCTTCGTTCCTTCTGAAGGTGGTTTCCCCCTATCACATGGGTTAGGACATCTTTCTCCGGTCCTCTGCCCCATGCATCCAGTGAGGAGCGCCGCCTCCACACGCTGCATGTGAGATGGGCTCTGGCTTTTTACCTGGAGCAGACTAAGCCGTTCAGGAAGTCCTCACAGCTGTTCATCACCTCAGCCGAGCACATGAAAGGTCAGCTGATCTCCACTCAGCGGCTCTCCAACTGGATCACCTCGTGCATCTGTACCTGTTATGACCTGGCGGGTCTCCCTCCACCACCAATTGTGAGGGCACACTCGACTAGGGCACAGGCCTTGTCGGCTGCCTTTTTGGCCCACGTCCCCATTCAGGACATATGTAGGGCTGCCACACGGTCTTCAGTTCACACATTCACCTCACATTATGCGATCGTCTTCCAAACCAAGGAGGATGCCGGGTTCGGCAGGCCTGTCCTCCATCCCGAGAGTTTGTGAACTCCTACCCACCTCCAACAGATATAGCTTGTAATCATCTATTGTGGAATACACATGAAGAATCACTCAAAGAAGAAAAAGACAGTTACCTTTTCCGTAACTGGTGTTCTTCGAGATTTGTTGCTTATGTCTATTCCACATCCCGCCCTCCTTCCCCTCTGTTGGAGTGGTCTGGCAAGAAGGAACAGGGGGTCGGGGGAGCACGCAGTGCCCCTTATACCGCGCCATGGAGGTACAACTCCAGAGGTCGCTAGGGGCGCGCCCCTACGGGTACTGCTGGGGGAAAAACTTCTGGCACCGGTACACATGGCGAGTATGCACACCTATTGTGGAATAGACATGAGCAACATATCTCGAAGAACACCAGTTAAAGAAAAAGTAACTGTCTTTTTCTCAGTAGGAACAGACTTCTGTGCTACCAAGATTTCAAACTTGGTCAAAAGCAAAGAGTCTGTTGGCCGTATGTTTTGCCTGTCTCCAATACTAACTCTCTAAAATTCCCAGTTGTGTTTCTGGCTGTTCAATTTACCACTGAAATGGGAAGAATAGGATATCTATAATACCATTTGAGAGAACCAAACATGTTAAATAGCACAAAGTTGTTGTTTTATCTACAGCAATTAGAAAGGAGTGTGATGCAGTCAGGGGCCAAAATACTGCAAAAAGTGTTACAATAACAAAGAAACTTATAAAGAGGATGCAGAGATTTTTATGATGTCAGATCAGATTAATGACTTGCACATGGACCACAGTAAAAGTAGCAGAATACAGATGTCATGACATTTGTAGAACACATTTTTTGAAACCATAATCAAAGCTTGCAATGGAGCTGGCTTTTGCAGAGCACCAAGTCTTTTGTAGATCGATGTATACAGTGGTTCCAGTAGTATTTTTATGCTAAAGCTGATGCTCCTAGTAATTCTCCAATTCTGTGTCTAGATAATCGGAAAAGTACCAGATGCTGAGGAAATGGCTTCACAGGCATAACAAGGAATTATATATCTCTTGCAATTAGATCATCATAAAATAAAAGGAAAACAAACATCAGTCTATATCGTTCTTGTATTCAGTGGCATTTAGACAATAGAAGCAGTTCCTTTTTATTACTCCTGGCAGACTTCCAGCAGCACTTTCAAAAGGCAGTGTGGCCCTGATGTAAATTGATAAACAATCTTGTTGAGCAACAAGCACAGGAACATTCAGGCCTAACCCATCTTTGTTAAATTTTGACTACAGTGGAGAGTTAAGTGGCATCCTGCCGGTATTAACAGATAAGGGTCAAATTCCTCACTTCACATAGGCAGATTATTTTAATCAGAATCTACAATCATCACAGTTGATGCAACAAAGCCCAGGAATAAGGACATTGAGAGGCAAACATTATTTGCTTTATAACAGCCTTCTGGTTACTATAACAATCAAACTTTGTTCCTGGAAAATCTTTAGCAATTGGGTCTGTTTTAGTTTTTGGTTTCACTGCAGCATTGCTATTAGAATAATCGACTTTAAGGTACAAAGGGACCATTATGATCGTCTAGTCTGACCTCCTGCACAACACAGGCTAGAGAATCTCACCCACCAACTCCTATAACAAACCCCTAACTTATGTCTGAGCTGTTGAAGTCCTCAAATCATGGTTTAAAGACTTCAAGGAGCAGAGAATCCTCCAGCAGGTGACCCGTGCCCCATGCTACAGAGGAAGGCGAAAACCCCCCAGGGCCTCTGCCAATCTGCCCTGAAGGAAAATTCCTTCCCAACCCCAAATATGGCGATCAGCTAAACCCTGAGCACGTGGGCAAGACTCACCAGCCAGACACACAGGAAAGAATTCTCTGTAGTAACTCAGATCCCACCCCATCTAACATCCCATCACAGGCCATTGGGCATATCTACCACTAATAGTCGAAGATCAATTAATTGCCAAAATTAGGCTATCCAATCATATCATCTCCTCCATAAACTTATCAAGCTTAGTCTTGAAGCCAGACATGTCCTTTGCCACCACTGCTTCCCTTGGAAGGCTGTTCCAGAATTTCACTCCTCTGATGATTAGAAACCTTCGTCTAATTTCAAGTCTAAACTTCCTGATGGCCAGTTTATATCCATTTGTTCTTGTGTCCACATTGGTAATGATCTTAAATAATTCCTCTCCCTCCGTGGTATTTATCCCTCTGATATATTTATAGAGAGCAATCATATCTCCTCTCAGCCTTCTTTTGGTTAGGCTAAACAAGCCAAGCTCTTTCAGTCTCCTTTCATAAGACAGGTTTTCCATTCCTATCAACCTAGTAGCCCTTCTCTGTACCTGTTCCAGTTTGAATTCATCCTTCTTAAACATGGGAGGCCAGAACTGCATACAATATGCCAGATGAGGTCTCACCAGTGCCTTGAATAACCATACTAACACCTCATCATCTCTACTGGAAATACCTCACCTGATGCATCCCAAGACAGCATTAGCTTTTTTCACGGCCATATCACATTGGTAGCTCATAGTCATCCTGAGATCAACCAATACTCTGAGGTCTTTCTCCTCCTCTGTTGCTTCCAAGTGATGCGTCCCAAGTTTATAACAGAAATTCTTGTTATTAATCCCTAAATGCATGACCTTGCACTTTTCACTATTAAATTTCATCCTATTACTATTACTCCAGTTTACAAGGTCATCCAGATCTTCCTGTATGATATCCTGGACCTTCTCTGTTATTGGCAATATCTCCCAGCTTTGTGTCATCCGCAAACTTTATTAGCACATTCCCGTTTTTTGTGCCAAGGTCAGTAATAAAAAGATTAAATAAGACTGGTCCCAAAACCAATCCCTGAGGAACTCCATTAGTAACCTCCTTCCAGCCTGACAGTTCACCTTTCAGTGTGACCCACTGTAGTCTCCCCTTTAACCAATTCCTTATCCACCTTTCAATTTTCATATTGATCCCCATCTTTTCCAATTTAGCTAATAATTCTCCATGTGGAACTGTATCAAATGCCTTACTGAAATCGAGGTAAATTAGATCCACTGTGTTCCCTTTGTCTAAAAAAATCTGTTACCTTCTCAAAGAAGGAGATCAAGTTGGTTTGACACGATCTACCTTTTGTAAAGCCATGTTCTATTTTGTCCCAATTACTATTGGCCTCCATGTCCTTAACTACGTTCTCCTTCAAATTTTTTTCCAAGACCTTGCATACTACAGGTGTCAACTAACAGACCTGTAGTTACCCGGATCACTTTTTTTACCTTTCTTAAAAATAGGAACTATGTTAGCAATTCTCCAGTCATCTGGTACAACCCCTGAGTTTACAGATTGATTAAAAATTCTTGCTAATGGGCTTGGAATTTCATGTGCTAGTTCCTTTAATATTCTTGGATGAAGATTATCTGGGCCCCCCGATTTAGTCCCATTAAGCTGTTCGAGTTTGGCTTCTATCTTAGATGTGGTAATATCTACCTCCATATCCTCATTCCCATTTGTCGTCCTACCATTATCCCTAAGCTCCTCATTAAAGACTGAGGCAAAGTATTTGTTTAAATACTGGGCCAAGCCTAGATTATCCTTAACCTCCACTCCATCCTCAGTGTTATACAGTCCCACTTCTTCTTTCTTTGTTTTCTTCTTATTTATATGGCTACAGAACCTTTTACTATTGCTTTTAATTCCCTTTGCAAGATCCAACTTTACATGGCTTTTGGCCTTTCTCACTTTATCCCTACACGTTCTGACCTCAATGAGGTAGCTTTCCTTGCTAATCCCTCCAATCTTCCACTCCTTGTAGGCTTTCTGCTTTTTCTTAATCACCTCTCTGAGATGCTGCTCATCCAGCTTGGTCTACAACTCCTGCCTATGAATTTTGTCCCCTTTCTTGGGATGCAGGCTTCTGATAGTTTCTGCAACTTTGACTTCCATGCCTTCTCTGCCTTTAGAGTCACAAGTTTCAGTCCAATCCACTTCCCTAACTAACTTCCTTAATTTTTTAAAGTTAGCCTTTTTGAAATCAAAAACCCTAGTCACAGATCCATTTTTGTTTATCCTTCCATTTAGTTTGAACTGAATTAGCTCATGATCGCTCGAACCAAGGTTGTCCCCTACAACCATTTCTTCTATGAGGTCCTCACTGCTCACCAAAACCAAATCTAAAATGGCATCCCCTCTTGTCGGTTCAACAACTACTTGGTGAAGGAATCCATCAGCTATCGTATCCAGGAAAATCTGAGCCCTATTATTATTACTAGCACTTGTCCTCCAGTTGTACGGGGAGACTTTGGCAAACCAGTAAAGTGCCTGAAACTACTATGGCTTATTGCTAAAAGCAGCCAAGTCAGCAGGCTTAGCTTAACCAAGGCAGGAGGGGAGGGGGGGTTTTGGGTGCCACAGAAAGGGCAGCTTGACCCCGTGTCCTTCCCGGTAAGACTTGTCTTGAAGTTGCTGACACATACATCTTAGAAGAGCAGGATGTGCCCCAGGAAGGTCTATTGAGGCCTCAAGGCTGCAAACTCTGGAAAAACCCACACTTGGTTAATCAATAATCAGAAGGAGCCTCTTGCTTGCCCATTGGAACTGCTTGCTTAACAAGTTTTCTTTAAGGGACATGTCATTCTGTTACTAATGTATAAATAAGGGGGAAAAGTTTGAGGTAGGGGGACTCTGCCTCTGGATGCATCTTGTGTTCCCCACTAGCAGATGGGCTGCCGCTGTGCCACTCGAGAGCCACACTCAACTTTGGTAATTATCAAGGGTTGGGGGTGTTTTACTAACCTGTTGCAGACATGTGTATAAGTGCTTGAGACTAAGTAAAGTTTAGCTTTAAGTGAAAGCACTCTTGTGTTGTCCGGTTTGTGCCAGCCATCTATCGGATGGATGGCGGTGTCTCCCCTGATTTATTTCCTGACACCACCTCGCACAGAGTAAAAGTTACCAAGAGCTTTCGGCTGAAAGAACCCCGAGTAACACAGTCTATATCTGGGAAGTTAAAGTCTCCCATGATCACACTAGTGATCCTATTAGCATTTACTTCTTTAAAAACGTTAAAGAAGTCTCTATCAATATCCAAATCGGATCCCAGCGGTCTATAGCACACCCCAAGCACTATCCCAGGGGAGGCTCTAGTAGTTTTCTCCCACAATGGCTCAGGCAGTGGTGCTATAATGCCTAGACAGACTCGGTCTTATCCATTCCATCACTTTGTATTTCTTTACGGTCTACCTCATCATTGATATACAATGCTACTCCACCACCTTTGCCTTTATTTCTGTCTTTCCTAAACAGCACATACCCTTCAATACCCGTACTCCAGTCATGACTACTATTCTACCACGTTTCTATTATCCCTATAATATCTGGGATCACCTCCTGCTCCAGCAGCTCTAGTTCCTCCATTCTGTTACCTAGGCTCCTTGCATTAGTGTACAAACATCTTAAATTTTGCTATTTGGCTTCGCTCACAGTCTTTACCTGATTAGGCACAGACGTTCTACCGCCAATATTACCTATTAGATTGGACATAAGGAGGAAGGGCCGCGTGGATACCATTCTCCTACCCACGGCTGTATCCTTTCTTACTTCATTTTCTTCCCTCTCAAAGAGAAAAATCTGGCGTGGAGATTACCTGGACATCTCCCCACCATCTCCCCTGAATACCAAGTTTAAAACTTTCTTACTCAGTTGTGCCAGCCTCCATCCTAGAAGTCTATTTCCTTTCCTGCTCAGATGAAGCCCATCCCGAGAGAAATGTCCTCCAAGTGGCCATGAATGCCTCCCAGTGGCCATACATCCCAAAGCCCTCCTTATAACACCACTGCCTGAGCCATCTGTTGATAGTCAATCTTGTCACACCTTTGTGGCCCTTCTCTAGGGACAGGCAGAATCCCACTGAAGATCACATGAGCCTCGATTTCTTTAAGCGTCTTCCCCAGCCTGGCATAGTCTCCCTTGATACGTTCCAGCAAGAATCTAGCTGTATCCTTTGTTCCCACATGAAAGATAATCAATGAATTCTTTCCCGCTCTCATTACGATCCTCTTCAGCCTCAGGTCCACATCCCGTATCTTAGCACCCGGCAGACAGCACACCCTTCTTTTCTCTGGATCAGTTTTTGTTTCAGGCCTGTCTATTCTTCTCAGTAAAGAGTCCCCAATCACTTAGCCCAGCCTTAGACTGGAGAATAGCACCATCACCAGGAGATCTCCTGTTCCCTCTGGCCGCAAGTCCTCTTGATTCCTATTGTCCCTTGCAATCCTCTGCAACCCATCCCATATTCTCCTGGGGCTCATATTTGGTGTTCTCTCCATTGACTCTTGCCCTCTTCCTATAAGACTATCTGCTCTTGTCTTCTTCCTTGCCCTCTCACCTTCGGTGACTACCTGCTGTGCCCCTTCTTCATTTTCCAACTCTGCAACCTGTTTCTGAGCTCTATTTCTCCTTCACTGGCCCGTCTTTTCCTCTGCCTGGTTCTCTTAGTTACCTGCTTCCACTGTCCACTTTCCTGACCCAGCAGTATCCCCTCAGGGTTCTTCGGTCCTGCTTCCATTTGCAAGTCTGAGCTTTTCTCTTCAGCCTCCTTATGTCTTTGCTCCATCATCCACTCAAACCCCATTCTAAACTCAACCAGAGTCTCCACCTGCATCTTCTCTTCCATCAGCTCTATCAGGCGGCACTTCATGCAGATGAAACTCTTTTCAGGCACCCCCTCCAGGATCATGTACATGCCACAGCTTCTACATCCAGTCATCTTCATTGTGTCTTCCACTGCTGCCTCTGTGTCTGTCATAGCCTTCTCACTTAAGACCTGTTAGTCCGGGAAACACAAACCAAACCACGACCCTCACAGCAAAACAAACTCCCAATGAGCACCAAAACACTGCCAGACCACCACACACTCCCTTCACTATCCCGTCTGTTCCTTGGCCTGGCTCTTATTCTTTCCCCCAAACTCCCTTTGCAAACTCCCCTGTTTACAGCTCTGTTTGCTAGCTCCTGGGCTGCTGCAGCTGTTTGTGCTGCTGCCTAACTGGCTGGCTACCTTTAATAGGACCCCTAGTCAGAGAGGCTCCGTCCCTAATCAGGGCTCAGCTTCTCTCCCAGCACACTGCCCCTATTGCTCAGAACAGAGCTATCACATTCATGTGGGAGCCAATAACCTAGAGTAGCATTTTAAAAATCTGTTTGTTATAGACTGGAATGGATTCTCATCAACGTCAAGCAGCATGAAACAACTTGAAAATTGCCCTGCAGGGACAGTTAAGCATATCCCTGATGTAGAGGAATCCTTGGGAAGCATAAAGCTGACATAGAGGGATCTATGCCACCTGTCCATCTTTCTTTTGTACAGTGCTTCAGCTTAATTTTGCCTATTCTAAGAGTATAATCTACATTTAAAACGCTACAGCGAGCAGCTTCACTGCTGTATCACTTCAGTGTAGACGCACCAACAGGAGGGGTTTTCCTATCAGCATAGATAATCTACCTCCCCAAGAAGCAGCAGCTAGGTTGATGGGCTGGGGGTGGGGGAAGAAAACTACACTGGGGATTTCAGTTGGTTTAACTAAGCCACTTAGGAGTGTAGATTTTTCACACCTCTGACTGACATAGTTAAGACAACCTAATTTTCTATTTTAGCTCAGGCTAAGCTAGAGCGGGGGCTGTTTCAGCTGCTGGCCAGCTGCAGGACCAGTGAACGAAAAGGAAGCTTAGAGCCATCTCTCCTCTTCTCAACCACACTGAGCATGAACTCTGCACAACTAAGGAGACGTCCTAAAGGGATGGCCAAACCCAGCGGGGCAACAAAACTACAGTACTAGTTGAGTGGAATCAAAATGAACCAGACAAATGTTGGATCTGTGTAGAACAGGAAGACTCTATTCTGTAGATTCTTTAATCATCCTATGGAAAACATTAAACCTCTTCAAACAGGTCCACACCTGTGTGTTGGTTCAATGCTCTCTGTATGGGACACAGAGTCAGCCCTGTTTGCCAGGGCTAGAAATAACCTGCACTTCCCTTCAGGGAATCTGGATGCCAGCTAGACTCAGGACAGTTATATAAGAAGGAAAGAATCTTGGCTATAGGTATTTTATGAAATAATTCAGACCTAGTAAACAAAATTGTTCCAAATTGTAGAAAACAGCTTTGGCCATAATGTTTTTCTTTATACTTTTCTAACAGCTGTGAATACACTGTGGTCAGTGCAATCCAACAATATTCACTGAAGCAGTCACAGAGAGGTGAACATTACACCACCCTGTGCCAGTGAGGCTCCTTGCAGCACAGGGGCATTTACCCAGAAGAGGGCCATGCAGTGATTCTGCCACCACCTCTCCTTGGAGATCCCCCTGAGGGCAGCAGCTGTGACTCTCCTCAGAGGTCCATCAAAGTTCCATGCACAGACACACAACCACTGCACTCCAAGCCACCCTTCCTGGTCAGAATCCTGCTTTTGGGGCGTGCACCCACCCCCTAACACTCCCAGGTGCAAAGAAGATTTCAGTGGCTGTGTGCCACTGAAACCTCCCCCTAGCAAATTTTCTGTCTTGGGGGCCTTCTATGTCCAGCAGAAACCAGTATACACTTTCCATGAATCTAGCCCTGTAACTGTAAACCAGATTAGCTAAGCAAGTGTTTGTATAAAAATATGCTGCATTTTGAAGACACATGGACTAACCCACAGCTAACAAGGGTACCAGGTGGGGTGTTGGATTTTTTTTAAGTGTGGAAAATTATCCAGTAACGACTTGGACAACTAACTTATTTCACATAGGACACTAAACAGCCATCAACTGGTTAGAACTTTCAGTCCTTTCTGGCCTGCACAAGAGATAAATTAGTGAATCGAAGGTAAAATGCTAGTACCAGTTAGCAGTCCCCCAAAGTCTCCAAGCCCTAAAAGCATTGGGGGAAAGAGCACTATGCAGTGCTCCAAACTTTCTAACGCAGGAATGGTAACACTGATCTATGGAAAAGCTGAAGGGCCAGATCCTCAGCTGGTGCAAATTGGCATAGTTCTATTTAATAACTTTATTCATACTACCTGAGGATCTGGTCTATGTGTTTGAAATGAAACAGCAAACCTACTCAGGATTTCCTTTGTGAATTATTTTGAAGGCAATATCTTGAAGCTTTCAACTCTTGCTCCATTTTATCATTACTAGAGAATTAGTACTTCACTGGTGCAAGCCTTTGAAAGAAATGAAAAATTAACTAAGCTGCCTTTGCAACGGACATGGAGAATCAACAAGCAAGCAGGGACGTAAAAAGCAATGAAGAGGAAGGTTATTATAGTATGGAAAACATAAGGAAAAAAACTGCTGCTTTGTGGTTATAGCAAAGAAAAAACTTCCTCAGTAGTTCTGGGTTGTTTATGTCTATTTCCCACCAAAGCTCAAACTGGGGAAAAATAAAATTAAAGTCAAGCCCAGGTAAGTAGTAACAAGTAGTTAGTGATGACTATTTAGGGGATGGTGTGAAAAAGGCTTGTGACCTTAGTTTAATTTTGTGTGTCTGCAATACAAAAACTCCCTTATAGAGGACAGTCAGTCATTCTGGCAGACTCAGAGGAGAGGCCAGGAAATGACTGAGCATAAAGTTCTCCAGATCAGTATTGATAGAAGTGCGAAGGGATGGTTTGAATATAGCTACCTATGCTGTACCCAGTTAGGCAAAACGCCCACTGAAGTGCATGGGAATGACAAGATTGGGCCTCCTAGGTTTTTATGGTCTTTAGTTAACATTATCTCAAGTGTATCCCATGTTTCTAAGTGCCATTTTTGTTGTCACTTCTTCTTTCTTCTCTTTGATCTGTCAGGCAAAAACAACAACAAAACCCTCCATGTGACTTTCTCTTCCACGCTTGTTGTACATCTAATCCCGGACACAAATTAACTGTCCTTCCTGAGATGAAAGGGCAATTCAAACATGTCAACATGGGGCTTTTGTCAAAGGCGCCAGAGTTTTTGCACTAAACCAAGCCACACAGATTCACAGGGGGAGTTGCTGTCAAATACTCCATGCTAGATAATGTAGATCTATACCCGGCTTTGATAAAACCAGGTCACACAAACAATATTTCCTCCTTATGTATCATTTCACATCTGCACACTTTAGACCCTTACATGTTACTTCACACTGTAGGCTTTAATGATAAATGAAAAAAATTAGTCTTTTCCAGTAATGAAGGTTTACAAGTGAGCTCTGTCTGAACAACACACAGAGCATCTTTCATAGTATGCACAAAGTAGGTCAAAGAGAAAACAGATCTAGGAGATCAGCTAATATTAGCTGGAGTAAAGACTGAAGATAGGTCATAAAGCTACTTATATTAAAATATGGACTCTTTGATGAGTTGCGCTTTTGTTTTTAGTAACGAGCTGCTACCTGTCTTAGGTTTTTATACTTCTGCCTATCACTGTACTATCTGAGCACCTTCCACATAAAATCAGTAGCAATAACTAGGGCCTGGTCTACACTAAAAGGTTATGTTGACCTAGCTACTTCACATGGGGTGTGAAAAATCCACACCCCAGGGCAACATAGTTAAGTCAATCTAATCCCTGGTGCAGACTTTGTCACAATAAAACTGGGCTTTTAAAGGGAATTTTTCAGTCATTTCCTTTGTATCTTTGAAGGATTAGTGTAAGACATCTGAAACCCAGTATGTAGTGTGGCATGTTCCTATTAATAAAATAAGACAACTGCATTATACATGTACTTGCAATTGATATTAAATGGTTATTTAATAAAACTTCTCTTCTCCACCGAGAACTAACATAAGTACCAATCAAATATCTGCTCAAGCAAAGCTGTTACAGGTTTTAGGCAAATACAGAAAATATTTTAGCTAATGAGAACAAGTTCTGCAGCAGTTTCTAACTGTTTTACTTGTTCTACAAGAGGAATGGTGTCAATGGCATTTCAATTTTAGTCTGGCCACCGTTTTTGGTTTTTTTTTTCCTTTTCTTTTCTTTTTTTTTTGAAAGAATGATTCATAAGTCTAGCAAGATCAGAGCACCTGGAGTCAAATATTGGAGTGTTCACTGGATGGTAATACAAAGAGAAAATCATTGCTAGTTATTAAAAGCCCTATAAGCTGGCCAATATGTCCTACTTGGTACATTGCCACAGAAAAATACAATAGAAAATTGGTACCATGCAGAAGACTGTGCTGTTTGGAGATCTTTTGCTAATGGGGTTTGGCTCTTTGCAATGAATTTTTTAGCCAGGCCTCCTGCAGTTTGTTATAACATCAGTTTCTCATGGAAGCAGATGGTATGTGACGTATCAATTTACTATGCCTCTCTTTTGCAGATTTTTTTTCAGCTCCTTCTGTTCATTTTTAGTCAAAATGGGGACCATATGGCCTGTTGTGAGATAGTTTATAAATAGTTGTATATTTACAGTAGCAATTGACATAGAGTCAAAAAACACACCTTAAAGAAAGCAGCTAAAAGTGGTAGGGTAGTGTAGGATTTTAAATTATTTCCTGACTATAGCACAGTGATGTACAATGAACAATTAAACAGTAACTGATTTCTTGTGCCTTCCTAACTGTACTCATTTTGCTGTTGCTGAAAAACACAGGGTGTCTAATCAATGCTGGTAAGAAGAGCTTGGGTTGCAAGCATCCTGAGGGTATTTTTGCCATTCCAACTGGAACAATGGGCCCATTCCTTGGCTCTGTCTGAGCTGGGCTTGATACAGGTCATTGGCAAGAACGGTACTTGGTATAAGAAGGGGTAAGGGAAGATGGCTTTATGTCACTGTGACAGGGTCTGACTCTATGGTGCCCCCTTTTGGCCCAAGGGGGCAATACTTCCCTGGTTGAAGCATCTCCGACAGTCAGTTGCCAACTCTTATGGGTCAAGTGCATACTTTGACCCACGCCTTCTGAGTTATTAAAATCCAAAAATAAAGGAAAATGTTTAACTCAAAACAAACAGTCTTTGGCAGGACCCTGATCTTCTACGCAGGGCTTGTCTTCGTGCAGCGAGTCCCTTTAGTCAGTCTTCCTGCGCCCAGTCACCCCATGCCCTGGAAGGCTTGTCCAAGTAGCAAGCTATCTCCAGCTCTTGGCTGAAACCAGGCTTTCAGCCCCAAACTGAGCTTTGTCTTCTCCTTTTAACTGCGCATTGAAATAAGCCTCTCAACATCCCTGAGATGTGAATATTACTGTCCTCATTTTGCAGATGAAGAATCAAAAGCACAGAAAGACCCCACAGCTGCACCCACTGAATTTAGAATGAAGTCACCACTCAGGCCAGATTTTCCAGTGCTGAGCACCCATGACAGGGTGATTTTCAGAAGAGCTCAGCTCTTGTTTAAACACCTAAATGAGAGCTAGATTATCCAAGGTGCTCAACATCCAGCAAAGCCCACTGGGACATTTACGGCCAGATTTCTGAGACACCTCAGCACCCAACATAGTTGGCTCTTTGGAAATTCTAGCCACTTATTTTTGGTGCCTGAAGAGGAGCTGAGCACTTTTGAAAATCTGGCCCTAAGGTCACAGAGGAAGCTTGTGACAGAGCTGGTCTCATAAAACCAGTCTTCCTGCACATGCACAAACCTCTGTATTTCAGTTCTCCCCACTTCCCTCCATTAGCGTAAAGACTTATTAGCCTTATTTTCTCTGAGAAATAATACCCCATACAATTGAACACATACAACTGAACCAGCTTTTTAGTTATAATTTTCTCTACTTTCTGCCATGTATCACTTCTGCCACTGATCTGTAATTTATGTGCAGTTAGTTACCAGTATTTCCAATAGAACTGCTTCAAGTTATGTTGTTTTAAAAATAGTGTGGCCTTTTGCAATAACTCAATAAAGGCTGTGTGTGTGTGTGTTTTTACACATGCACACGTGTTACTCCTGGGGAAATTCCGCACCACTGCACAGGCGCAGAATCTATGTCCCCTCGCAGATTTCTTTGCTTCCCTGCAGAAAAATGTCTTTCTGACAGAGAAGCAAAGGGAAGTCACAAGAGTGGTCCTGAGCCCCTTCCCAGCAGTGTGTTTTGGGTGCCCCGAGCATTCGGCAGCAAGGTAAATCACTGTGGGGCAGGGGGCGAGACTGGGAAGACCTGGCTGATGGTTCCTACCCTGTGCCGGGCTCAGCTGCTAGTCCCAGCTGGGCTGGGGAGGACAGGACTTCCTCTTCCCCTGTACAGCATCCGGGTCTGGGTCAGACCCACCCCCAGATTTTTCCCCTGGCTGTAGGAAGCTCTGCAAACTCCCCCCTGCCCCCAGTGCTTCCTGCACCCGTTGCTCTTCAGCTGGGGGGGGGGGGGAGGGGGAGGAGAAGAGAGAATTTTGTGTGTGTGTGTGTGGGGGGGGGGATTATTGTATAGGCTTCCCCATCTGCCCAACTCCTGTGCATCCAGATCCCCTCATACCCAAACTCTTCCACCGAGCCTCACTCCCCCCACACCCAGAACTCCCCCACGATGAGCCCCAGTCACACTCCCCCAGCACCACCCCGACGATCCCCCCGCACCCAGATCTCCCCCAACACACACACCTAGCCCCAAACCAGCTGCACCTGGATCATCATCACTTCACTAAGCCCCACTCCCCCAGCATCTGGACCCCTTGCTGAGTGCCCCATACCGAGATCCTCCTGCTGAGCTCCATGCCCCCCAACCCAGACCCCCCACACACACTGAGCCCCACCCATCTTCACCTGGACCCCCCTGCAGAGTCCCATTACCATTGCACCCAGAACCCCCACCCCACCCCCACAAGCCCCTGTGCGTCCAAATCCCCACACGCCTGGATCCCCCACGGAGCTTGCCTGCACCCAGATTGCCCCACACAGTAACTTCTCAACCCACACCTGGAACCCCTGCACTTGGATCTTGCCTTGCTAAGCCTGCCTGCCTGCTCACATCTGGTGCACCTAGCAGAGAGGGGCAGGGCCCTGAGGTGTTTCTGGGGCAGGCCTGGTCCTTGAGCCTCACCACTGAGTCCATGTCCGGCGGGCGTTAGGGGGCGGGAGAGAGAGGGGGAGTTGCACAGCAATCTCCCACCTCTGTGCAGCAAGTGGTCTGTGGTCCCCAATGCCATTCTGGAGCATCCACATTTATTTGACAAATAAAATTTGCAGAATTTTAAAATAGTGTGCATAACTTAATTTTTTGGCACATAATGCCCTCAGGAGTAATATGTACAGTGTGAATGAAACAACAACACAAATTAGACATAATCGAAAATCCAGAATGAAGCCTAAGATTTTTTTGCTGTTGATTTTTCACGCCAGATGAGAGCCCCCATTTAAGTTGAAATGGGTTAACATTTGTACACTGTGCTAAAGTGAGTTTTCATAAGGCATTTAAATGGGGGTGATCAGTTCTACGCAGTGATATATCAGTTCTTTCCAGGTGTATTTTTGGAGAAAGTCCATTTTATGGTTAATTTCAGTGGTTTTTTTAAAAAAAAGTCATGGATTGACAGAACTGAAGAAGACTTTAAAAACTACCTGTCTACACAACACACATGGCATGAGGAGAGCAATATCAGCTTCCTCAACCTGCCCTAGCAACGTGCCTCACCCTTGGCCTGGAGGAATTAAATCTTGGTGAGTTCATTGTCCCTGTGTACTCAGTTTTTCTGGCTTCTTTAGAAGCACCAAAAAACATTCCCATTATTGTGAACCGCAATGTAGAAACCTATACACTAGGAATGTGACTGACACATTTTGCTTGGAATACCAGATGTCTAGACAGTATCAGTCCACTTTTCATGCATTTCTTAATATTTTTAATTTTCAGTCAAAATATGAGATTGTTTTTAAGAGTGTGACGTTAATGAGACTATTCACATGAGTAATGTTATGCACGCACTTAAATGTTTGAAAGATCGAGAACTGATTATACCCAAAGGATTGTCAAATGCATAAAACAGAATAAAAATAGAAAGATTACTTTTTTCGATCTCTTTCAGTGATAGAAACCTTTGGTGCTATTTATAATAATAGTAGGTAGAAGAATTCAAAGAGTTATTTTTTTTTCCATCTTATAATATTCCTTTAAATGTTCCAGTGCAGTATTGGCAACAGATATACAGTGGAACAGTACTGTGTTTCTACAAGAAATCCAGATAGTAAAACTGAAGCAATCTAGTAATCTAGCAAACTGTTAGCAATCTAGTTTCTTGGTCTAAAAACTGATTGAAATTGATAAAATAAGCAAAGAGCATACATTAGTAAAAGAGTATTAGATTAAAAATTCTGTTTTAATAATGTACAGTACTAATAATACTTTATAAGTAAAGGAAATAGATCTGTTTTTTTAAAAAAGTAAGGTCACACCACCCTCAGTGGAGGTAAATTGACATGGTTCAATTGACTTCAGTGGAGCTAGACTGATTTGTATCAGCTGAGGATTTGGCCCAAGGTTGGCTGGTTTGTTTATATATATTTTGATAATGTCTCTTAAATTCTGTTTGTGGTCTACTCCTTTTTCCTTCTGCAACAGCAAAACTATATGCCTGGCATAGTAACATGGCACCTTCCTCAAAGACCAGAAATTCAGTGACCTCACATTGCAAACAAGCAATTGTTGAAGTAAACTGCGTCTCTTGTCTTTATTAAGGCCATAGTCAATCAGAAGTAACTGACCCTTGTGGGTAGGACGTTAATTATGCTTTTGTGTTTCAGAGGGTGTAGAACTATAAACAGACTGTTAGTCACATGCCAAAAGTTCCACCAACTGTTTTACAATTGCTGGAAAATATGCACATCCCAACTTATGTTAAATATGTAGGGTCATAGTGAGCTCAATCCTGCAAGGTTATGAGCACAGCACCCCCAACTCTTACTGGGAATTAAAGGCCCTCCTATTGAATTTATGTTTGCCTGACTATTTTCAGGTTTTGTATAGTCCTCATGCCTGTAACATATAGGTCTTTCCTATGTAAATATTTTAAGAGGCTAGAATTATTCTGTAATGGAAGAAACTTTGATTGCTAACATCCAGTTACAAAATCACTTATGTCTATTTAGACATGGCACCAAGTAAAGTAATTTACTAAGCTACTTAAAATCAACATGTAACTGATTCAAAAGCAAAGGACAGCTACCAATCAAAATGGTACAAAAATGGTAATGTACAATGGGTCTGCCTTCAGCAAACAGAATGAAACTACAATATGAGTAGCAAACAACTGTTTCATGCTGCCACAGTAATTTTAAAAGGAAAAAGTATTATTTTTTTATTATATATTAAATGTTATTGTAATTTAGAAAAAAATATTAGTAATAACAATTACAAATTTTCAGGTTGTGTAGTGATTTACACCCTGTGCAAACACATTGATTTTAATGCGGAGTTGGACCATAAGGGGTCAATTTACCAATTTATCTAAATACTGCACGGGAAGAGAAATCTGTATCAAAAATGCCTATCCCTACTGTATCAAAGAATGATGTGCTGCCACCTACTGGTTACATATAATACCGCTGAACGGTGGTTTTCAAAAATCATTCATACAGGACTGGTTTCAGAGTAGCAGCCGTGTTAGTCTGTATTCGCAAAAAGAAAAGGAGTACTAGTGGCACCTTAGAGACTAACCAATTTATTTGAGCATAAGCTTTGGTGAGCTACAGCTCACTTCATTGGATGCATTCAGTGGAAAATAGAGTGGGGAGATTTATATACATAGAGAACATGAAACAATGGGTGTTACCATACACACTGTAACCAGAGTGATCACTTAAGGTGAGCTATTACCAGCAGGAGAGCGGGGGAGGGCGGGAACGGGGACCCTTTTGTAATGATAATCAAGGTGGGCCATTTCCAGCAGTTGACAAGAACGTCTGAGGAAGGGGGGGGGGGGCAGAGATACACATGGGGAAATAGTTTTACTGTGTGTAATGATACATCCACTCCTAGTCTCTATTCAAGCCTAAATTAATTGTATCCAGTTTGCAAATTAATTCCAATTCAGCAGTCTCTCATTGGAGTCTGTTTTTGAAGTTTTTTTGTTGAAGTATTGCCACTTTTAGGTCTGTAATTGATTTTATGATAGTCTTATATTTAGGCTTTCCTAACTCAATTGCAATAAATTTTTCTGTACTGAAATATGCCACTAAATTAAAGTGTCTGCCAAGGCAGAAAATTAAGATTGTTCATTATGTTTTGTTCTAGTTGGAGCAATAGCAACCACCAACAGTTAAGGTGAAACAAGTGCTTGCATTTTAACCCCCTCATTTTAATCACTTATAGCCTGCTGAATCTTTTCCCTGTTTAACTACTGGAACAATTTACCAACAGTCGTGGTGGATTCTCCATCACTGACCATTTTAAAATCAAGATTGGAGGTCATGAAAAGAATTGCTGTTTTTCAATCAACGAGCAGTTGAAATTTTTGGAAAATTAAAAGTGTAGATTAAAAATGTAATTTTTTTCTAAAATTATTTTGCATATATCTACCCGTTTTAATTACTAGGAATCCAATGGAACGAGGGGAGGGGGGGAAGGTATCAAACCCTATAGCTCCTTGGAAAAGCATTTCAATAGCATTTTTTCAAAGTGGAGGCCAGGATGAATGGGCAAAACCAAAAATCAGTGCCTGTGACTAATAATGACTATATATGTTCACACCACAGCTTTATATTTTATTTTCTATTTAAATGTCTCCCCCATAAATTATCTACCCATCTCTCCAGCCTACAGCTGTGGACTTTATAGAGCAAAGCACCTATTATTTTCTTTTCCCTTTATTGAGTACTCTGATTCTGTACAACAAATGACATCATAGCCATTCTATCGCCCTGCCTGTTTAATGTGCTTATGGGGCTGTTAGGAGGGCTAGTAGGGAGGCATGGGGTGCAATGTTTAGAGTATGCTGATAACAACCAACTGGATGTCTCCATCTCGTCCTACTTACTTCAGTGCCTGAAGCAATGTCTAGTTAAGACTGGGGTATGGATGACAGCGAGCTGGCTGAAGTTCAACCCAGACAAGACGGATGATGGTGGGAGTGGGGGAAGCAATCAGAGAAGATGGTGGAGGTTCTCTCAGTCCCTTTGATTGAGGGAGTATGTCCACCATTTGTTATGTGGATTCACAACTCACAGGTGATTTTAGAGCCCCAGATGCTGTTTGACAATCATATTACAGTGACTCAGTCAGCTTTTTACCACTTGTATCTGGCTTGGAAGTTGCAGACTTTCCTTTGGGACGTGGACCTTGCCATTATTATCCATGCTTTTGCTATCTCAAGATTAGACTGTTGCAATGTGCTCTATATAGAGCTATGCCTTACAACCATTCAGAGACTGAAACTGGTGCAGAATGCTGCAGCTCACTTATTGAGCAGGAAGAGGCAGATTAAGGTTTCCTAGGGCAATGAGCAAGTGAGGAGCCCCTCCCCATCCCTTCTGCCTGCAGCCCCAACCACGGCCCCACCCTAATCTGCCTCTACCCCCAAATCCCACCCCATTCCACCCTGACTGCAGCCTTAAGATGAGAGAAGTTCTGTCCCCTCGTTGTGACCACCAGCCCTGAGGCTGCAATGAGAGTGAGAGCTCATCCAGTCCCGGAACTGCAGCGTCGGTCCGGGTGCTGGGGCTTCCCCTGCTGCCCGGCGCTTCTGCTGGGGACCACGGGTGGTGTGCAGAGACTTTTGCCATAAGGTTGCCAACTTTCTAATTGCACAAAACCAAACACCCTTGCCCCGACCCTTCTCCGAGACCTTCCCCCCCACTCACTCCATCCCTCCCTCCCTCTGTCACTCACACTCCCCCACCCTCATATATTTTCACCGGGCTGGGGCAGAGGGTTGGGGTGCAGGAGGGGATGAGGGCTCTGGCTGAGGATGTGGGCTCCAGGTTGGGGCAGGGTGTCGGGGTGCAGGAGGGGGTAGGGGCTCCGGCTGGGGGTGCAGGCTCTGGGGTGGGGCTGGGAATGCAGGAGTTTGGGGAATGCAGTTAGGAGTTTGGGGTGCAGGAGGAGCTTCTGACCTGGTGCAGGGTGTTGGGGTGCAGGAGGGGGTTGAGGGTGCGAGCTACAACCAGACGGCACTTACCTCAGGCAGCTCCCGGAAGCAGCTGGCATGTCCCTCCAAGCGGCTCCTAGGCGGAGGTGTGGCCAGGTGGCTTTGCGCACTGCCCCCATCTGCGGTTCCCTGCCAATGGGAGCTGTGGGGGCAGTGCTGGCGCTCGGGGCAGGGGCAGCGCATGGAGCCTGTGGCTGCCCCTGCACCTAGGAGCTGGGCATGCCATCCACTTCCAGGAGCCATGCAGAGCCAGGGCAGGCAGGGAGCCTGCCTTAGCTCCGCCAGACTGGACTTTTAATGGCCCAGTCAGCGGTGCTGATCGATGTTGCCGCTTGTCAGGGTCCCTTTTTGACTGGACATTCCAGTCGAAAACCGGAAGCCTCGCAACCCTATTCCACCACCTTGTGTCAGATTTCTGCTGGGGACAGGGCACCCATTTTTTTGGGGCTCCCCAATTGGCCAGGTCCCCTGCACGTGGGCCCCATTGGCCGATTAGATGATCCACCACTGTGAGCAGGGCATCTTCTGGGAGCATATAACTAGTGCTCTTGGATCTGCACTGGCTGCCCACTGGTCTCCAGGTAGAGTTTAAGGTGTTGGTTATAATCTATAAAGCTCTAAATGACCTGGGACTGGCCTACCTAAGGGGCTGCCTCTCACCCTGTGCCATACTGCCAAAGCTGCAGTCAGCAGGGGAGACTGAACGGGATCCTCTCACTACAAAACAAACAGAGAAGGTGGCTGGCAAGGTGTTGCTCCCCTGGGTCAGAAATATCCTGAATTTGGTGATGGTGCATTAGCTGCCGAATTCTGGGCTGCTGCATAATACATTTGTTGGATGGGGTTTTTGGAGAGAGCTGAGAGTATAGTTCCCAAACCGATGAAAGGGTGGGAAAAGAGTTTCTGTAGGCTTATGGCTGGCTGAGTTCCCGCTGGAATGATTATTTTAATGTCGCTGGGATTTCACTGTATTGTATAATTAATTAATGTGATAGGGCGCCTAGAACATTGGATAGATGTCCTTTTTATTATTTTAAATCTAAATAAATCAAACAGTATTAATAATTTTCAGCAG
This sequence comes from Eretmochelys imbricata, assembly GCF_965152235.1. Taxonomy (NCBI): domain Eukaryota; kingdom Metazoa; phylum Chordata; order Testudines; family Cheloniidae; genus Eretmochelys; species Eretmochelys imbricata. The sequence goes on from NC_135572.1 coordinate 302,658,871, forward strand.
TACTGGTAAAATTCAAACAATGAAAAATTATGAGCCTCTATTGGAAAGTATTCTTGATTATCCACTTGAATGGAATTTTTATTATTAGTTACCCATGAGAGAACAAAATAAAACCAAACCACCAAGAAAAGCCTCAAGTCCCACAAATATAGGCCTAGATACGGGAAACAATTATTTACATGGTTCATTGTCATGCACCGCAAGTAGTTCCAGTGGCTTCATTGGAACTCATGGTGTGTAAAGTTAATCATAGAATATCAGGGTTGGAAGGGACCTCAGGAGGTCATCTAGTCCAACCCCCTGCTCAAAGCAGGACCAATCCCTAAATGGCCCCCTCAAGGATTGAACTCACAACTCAGGGTTTAGCAGGCCAATGCTAAAACCACCTAGCTATCCCTCCCCGACATGCACAAGTCTTTTTAGGATTGGGCCCACATTCAGGATGAATACCATGTTTCATTTCCAATCCTTTTACCCACATGCACTCTCCATAAAGCCAACACAAATACAGACAAGGAGACAAAATGTATTTTTATGAATTTAGGAGGCATGTTGAAATGACATTTTTGGGTCTGTGCCAACAATTATTTACGAACCAGACAAATACACAGACCATGTATTGTAATTTTTACAGTATATTAAATGGATTACACTTAAATTTAATGGAGTGGCTATTTAGTTCTTGTTAAAGAAGAGACTGATTATTAGCCACTAAAAAGACACTATTGATTATATAAATCACTGATGAATGTTTGTGTGAGTGATGCCCTCATGTAAATCTGCCATTACTACTATGAAAATTAGTTTGTTAGATTGCTAACAGCACTTCACTTTGCATTGGACCATTAGCTAACAACCTCACTGTTGACTCTAAAGCTATTATTTTGTGGTTGCTTAGGGATTATTGCCAAGGAACTATAATAATGCAACCAAGTTTTGCTGCAGTAAATTTGTTGATATCCAAAGTTCATCATCAATCTAAACTTGTACTTTTATATTCAAATACAATACAATATAAAAGAGACCATCTACAAAAAGGGGGAGGGGGGGAATTGGCTTTGATGCAACTCACATGAACTCTTATGCAAATATGTTGATGTGTGACCATAATTTTGTATCTAACATTATGGCCAACTTTTGGCTACACTCTAATCTTTAGGAGTTTTGCTCATTGTAACAGGAATTTGGTTCTCTATGTGCTGAAATTATTGTTATATATTTATCTAAAGTGGCCTACTTAACTTGAAATCGAATTCATTTAAATAAATGTAAGTTAAAAGTACTTTCAGGTGCTACACCTCCCGTTGAGTCCTCCAGATAGTGGCTGTACATCAGCAATCACATTTTCCTGTTATCTGGGTTTTCCCTTTTAAAACTCTTTAACGCAAAAGACTGGAAAAATATATTCACAAAAACAGAAGAAACTGACTGTACAGCAGAAACAGTCAAACTGACTAGATAAAAATAGGCCTGTCAAAATACATAAACTAAAAAAAATAGTAGAGAAATACTCTAGTAGACTCTCTCACAGTTGTTATCGCTTCTGCGGCTCCACCAGTGCTATCAACGCTGAAAGTGGATCCACTCCTGATGTCTTAACTACCAAGTTGTGTAACCTGGTTCAGAACAGGTCTACATGATAAGGTAGTTAAATTGGCAGTGACTCCTATTTGCACTCCAGCTCCTACTGTTTATAACTGATGGAGTTAGCAGTAAAGTTTCACAGCTGGTGATGGAATTACAATAGCAAGAAAATTTGAGAAAAAAGTATAGTGTAGACAAGGGTTCTAGTAAGTGGAGAACTCATGAGATGAGACTTCAAAAGAAACAAGAGAGTGAATGTTGATCAATGGAGATGGGGAGGGATTTTTAGTTGAACTGCTTAAAACTTCATTTTTTGTTAATACCATTTAACTGCAATGACTAAATAACGTTCTGGAAAAAAGAAGAGGTCTTGTAAAGATCCAGCCTTCCCAGCACTTCAAATAAGGTGCGAGAGGCATCCCTAGAGCAAAACCAGGGAAGGCCAAAATTTTATATTCCCAATATTTTTAAGGAAATAAAATTCTGAAAAAAAAAGTAAAAACATTCTGGCCTACTTTATAAGTCATAAAGAAGCAAAAAGGAGCACAAACCTAATTAAAAAAAAAAAATCCATTGCACATCAGCTTTCAGACCATGGGTTAGAATCATAGATCATCAGGGTTGGAAGGGACCTCAGGAGGTCATCTAGTCCCAACGCCCTGCTCAAAGCAGGACCGATCCCCAATTAAATCAACCCAGCCAAGGCTTTGTCAAGCCTGACCTTAAAAACTTCTAAGGAAGGAGATTCCACCACCTCCCTCGGTAATGCATTCCAGTGTTTCACCACCCTCCTAGTGAAAAAGTTTTTCCTAATATCCAACCTAAATCTTCCCCACTGCAACTTGAGACCATTACTCCTTGTTCTGTCATCTGCTACCACTGAGAACAGTCTAGATCCATCCTCTTTGGAACCCCCTTTCAGGTAGTTGAAAGCAGCTATCAAATCCCCCCTCATTCTTCTCTTCCGCAGACTAAACATCCCCAGGTCCCTCAGCCTCTCCTCGTAAGTCATGTGTTCCAGTCCCCCAATCTTTTTTGTTGCCCTCCGCTTGACTCTTTCCATTTTCCCACATCCTTCTTGTAGTGTGGGGCCCAAAACTGGATACAGTACTCCAGATGAGGCCTCACCAATGTCGAAGAGAGGGGAACAATCTCATCCCTCAATCTGCTGGCAATGCCCCTACTTATACATCCCAAAATGCCATTGGCCTTCTTGGCAAAAAGGGCACATTGTTGACTCATATCCAGCTTCTCGTCCACTGTAACCCCTAGGTCCTTTTCTGCAGAACTGCTGCCGAGCCATTCAGTACCTAGTCTGTAGCAGTGCATGGGATTCTTCCGTCCTAAGTGCAGGACTCCACTTGTCCTTGTTGAACTTCATCAGATTTGTTTTGGCCCAATCCTCCAATTTGTCTAGGGTCCTCTGTATCCTATCCCTACCCTCCAGCGTATCTACCTCTCCTCCCAGTTTAGTGTCATCTGCAAACTTGCTGAGGGTGCAATCCACACCATCCTCCAGATCATTAATGAAGATATTGAACAAAACCAGCCCAAGGACCGACCCTTGGGGCACTCCGCTTGATACCAGCTGCGAACTAGACATGGAGCCATTGATCACTACCCGTTGAGCCCGACAATCTAGCCAGCTTTCTGTCCACCTTATAGTCCATTCATCCAGCCCATACTTCTTTAACTTGCTGGCAAGAATACTGTGGGAGACCATGTCAAAAGCTTTGCTAAAGTCAAGGAACACGTCCACTGCTTTCCTCTCATCCACAAAGCCAGTTATCTCATCATAGAAGGCAATTAGATTAGTCAGGCATGACTTGCCCTTGGTGAATCCATGCTGACTGTTCCTGAGCACTTTCCTCTCCTCTAAGTGCTTCAGAATTGATTCCTTGAGAACCTGCTCCATGATTTTTCCAGGCACTGAGGTGAGGCTGACTGGCCTGTAGTTCCCAGGATCCTCCTCCTTCCCTTTTTTTTTTTTTTTTTAAAAGGATGGGCACTACATTAGCCTTTTTCCAGTTGTCCGGGACCTCTCCCAATTGCCATGAGTTTTCAAAGATAATGGCTAATGGCTCTGCAATCACATCCGCCAACTCCTTTAGCACTCTCGGATGCAGTGCATTCGGCCCCATGGGCTTGGGCTCGTCCAGCTTTTCTAAATAGTCCCGAACCACTTTTCTTCACAGAGGGCTGGTCACCTCCTCCCCATGCTGTGCTGCCCAGTGCAGCAGTCTGGGAGCTGACCTTGTTCCTGAAGACAGAAGCAAAAAAAGCATTGAGTACATTGGCTTTTCCCACATCCTCTGTCACTAGGTTGCCTCCCTCATTCAGTAAGGGGCCCACACTTTCCTTGACTTTGTTCTTGTTGCTAACATACCTGAAAAAACCCATCTTGTTACTCTTAACATCTCTTGCTAACTGCAACTCCAGGTGTGATTTGGCCTTCGTGATTTCACTCCTGCAAGCCTGAGCAATATTTTTATACTCTTCCTTGGTCATTTGTCCAGTCTTCCACTTCTTGTAAGCTTCTTTTTTGTGTTTAAGAGCAGCAAGGATTTCACTGTTAAGCCAAGCTGGTCGCCTGCAATATTCACTATTCTTTCTACACATCCACAGGTTTGTCCCTGTAACCTCAATAAGGATTCTTTAAAATACAGCCAGCTCTCCTGGACAACTTTCCCCCTCATGTTATTCTCCCAGGGGATCCTGCCCATCAGTTCCCTGAGGGAGTCAAAGTCTACTTTTCTAAAGTCCGGGGTCCATATTCTGCTGCTCTCCTTTCTTCCCTGTGTCAGGATCCTGGACTTGACCATCTTATGGTCACTGCCTCCCAGGTTCCCATCCACTTTTGCTTCCCCTACTAATTCTTCCCGGTTTGTGAGCAGCAGGTCAAGAAGAGCTCTGCCCCTAATTGGTTCCTTCAGCATTTGCACCAGGAAATTGTCCCCTACACTTTCCAAAAACTTCCTGGATTGTCTGTGCACCGCTGTATTGCTCTCCCAGCAGATATCAGGGTGATTGAAGTCTCCCATGAGAACCAGGGCCTGCAATCTAGTAACTTCCATTAGTTGCCGGAAGAAAGCCTCGTCCATCTCATCCCCCTCATCCGGTGGTCTATAGCAGACTCCCACCAAGACATCACCCTTGTTGCTCATGCTTCTAAACTTAATCCAGAGACACTCAGGTTTTTCCTGCAGTTTCATACCGGAGCTCTGAGCAGTCATACAGACAATGCAACTCCCCCAACTTTTCTGTCCTGCCTGTCCCTCCTGAACAGTTTATATCCACCCATGACAGTGCTCCAGTCATGTGAGTTATCCCACCAAGTCTCTGTTATTCCAATCACATCATAATTCCTTGACTGTGCCAGGACTTCCAGTTCTCCCTGCTTGTTTCCCAGGCTTCTTGCATTTATGTATAGGCACTTGAGATAACTTGCTGTTTGTCCTGCTTTCTTAGTATGAGGCAAGAGCCCTCCCCTTTTGCGTTCTCCTGCTTTCTCCCAGTATCCCACATCCCCACTTACCTCAGGGCTTTGGTCTCCTTCCCCCGGTGAACCTAGTTTAAAGCCCTCCTCACTAGGTTAGCCAGCTGGCTTGCGAAGATGCTCTTCCCTCTCTTCGTTAGGTGGAGTCTGTCTCTGCCTAGCACTTCTTCTTGGAACACCATCCCATGGTCAAAGAATCCAAAGCCTTCTCTCCAACACCACCTGCATAGCCATTCATTGACTTCCACGATTCGACAATCTCTACCCAGGCCTTTTCCTTCCACGGGGAGGATGGACGAGAACACTACTTGCGCCTCAAACGCCTTTATCCTTCTTCCCAGAGCCATGTAGTCCGCAGTGATCTGCACAAGGTCATTCTTGGGGTTCTCAAACTTCATTGCACTGCAACCCGTCCTGACAACAAAATTACTACACGACCCCAGGATGGGGGACCAAAGCTCGAGCCTGCCTGCGCCCCATCAGCCCGGGGGGGGCAAAGCCAGAGACCCACCACTCTGGGTGGGGGGCCCAAAGCCCAAGAGCTTCCGCCCCAGGCAGGGGGCCTGTAACCTGAACTCCACTGCCCAGGGCTTCAGCCCTGCATGGTGAGCTCAGGCTTCAGCCCTGGGCCCCAGCAAGTCTAAACCAGCCCATGTGACCCAAATTAAAATGGAGTAGCAACCCACTTTGGGGTCCCTACCCAAAGTTTGAGAGCTGCTGTTTTAGACACTCAGATGAAAAAACCAATATTGATTCAAAAGATATTATTAAATTACATTACAGTATTACAATATTCTACACTAACAGTTCAAAATGCCATAAAACCGCTGTAAGCTGTCATGTTTTGGTCCATCACTTTAAAACAATAAAAAAAGACTTGTTTGATAAACAAGAGATTATTTCTAATTTAAAACTATATTCATATAGGAGGCTGCTGTATTCTAATTTTTCTAGCAGTTCCATCCCACAAGGATCAAAATAGCGGTGAAAGTTAGGGGCTCAGGCTGATATAACTCCTGTCATCCCCCCTGCCCCCCCAAAAAAAGTTTGTTTGTAGTCAACATCTTACCTACTATTATAATCCAGCTGGCCTCATAAAGGATTAATTGCACAGGACTCGATCGTTTCCACTATAACCTCTGGACATACCCAATTATCTCTACCGTATCTGTAATAGACACATGGGCTAGAGAATAACTGCTTTATCCAACTGAATTACTTTAAAATAGATCAGTAAGTGGAAATCTACCTATCTACCATGGACCAAGTAGTGCCCAGACTGAAACAGGTATATTTCTATGTCAAAAACAACACAACTTCTTCGTCGGGCTCAATGGGTAGTGATCAATGGCTCAATGTCTAGTTGGCAGCCGGTATCAAGTGGAGTGCCCCAAGGATCGGTCCTGGGGCTGGTTTTGTTCAACATCTTCATTAATGATCTGGATGGTGGGATGGATTGCACCCTCAGAAGTTTTCAGATGACACTAAGCTGGGGGGAGAGGTAGATATGCTGGATGGTAGGGATAGGGTCCAGAGTGACCTAGACAAATTGGAGGATTGGGCTAAAAGAAATCTGATGAGGTTCAACAAGGACAAGTGCAGAGTCCTGCACTTCGGATGGAAGAATCCCATGTTGGGGACCGAATGGCTAGGCAGCAGTTCTGCAGAAAAGAACCTAGGGATTACACTGGACAAGAAGCTGAATATGAGTCAACAGCGTGCCCTTGTTGCCAAGAAGGCTAAAGGCATACTGGGCTGCATTAGTAGGAACATTGCCAGCAGATCGAGGGAAGTGATTATTCCCCTCTATTTGGCATTGTGAGGCCACATCTGGAGTCTTGCATCCAGTTTTGGGTCGTCCCCCCCCCACTACAGAAAAGATGCAGACAAATTGGAGAGAGTCCAGCGGAGGGCAACAGAAATGATTAGGGGTCTGGAGCACATGACTTATGAGGAGAGGCTGAGGGAACTGGGCTTATTTAGTCTGCAGAAAAGAAGCATGAGGGGGGATTTGATAGCAGTCTTCATCTACCTGAAGGGGGGTTCTAAAGAGGATGGAGCTAGGCTGTTCTCAGTGGTGGCAGATGACAGAACAAGGAGCAGTGGTCTCAAGTTGCAGTGGGGGAGGTCTAGGTTGGATATTAGGAAAAACTTTTTCACTAGGAGGGTAGTGAAGCACTGGAATGGGTTACCTGGAGGGCAGGGGTGTGGAATCTCCATCCTTAGAGGTTTTTAAGACCTGGCTGGACAAAGCCCTGGCTGGGGTGATTTAATTAGGGTTGATCCTGCTTTGAGCAGCGAGTTGGACTAGATGATCTCCTGAGGTCTCTTCCAACCTTAATCTTCTATGACTTTTTTTAAATTAACTGTTGTAGGGACCAGCCATTTAAACACTGTCATGCCATTTTTAAAACAGTATTTTCACTGAGGTCATGGGTGAAAAATGTAAATGATTTTCACTTACATACACCAGGAGGAAGCAGTTTTTCCTACCATGTCCAGGTTCTGCTAATGCCACAGTTTGCTATTTTTCAAGCACTGCTTTTCGTTGGTGTCACCAAGAGGAATGTTAATGAACTAATATTTCATTTCAGTCCAGAGTTCACTAAATCAGCCAACAGGCTGAAGTTATGATTGGATTAAAAAAAAAAAACAACAACAAAAAAACAAACAAACAGAACATTTTCAATGGAGTGAAATTGAGGCATTAAAGGTTGGGCCTCACTGGGGAGCATATTTATAAGTGCAAATAAATATAAAATGGATAAATATAAGAAAATGGGGAAAAAGGAGTGCAGAGTATTCCAATTTAGGAAACCAGTGCTTTTGTATTCAGTATTTGCTTACTATGCGCATTCTGGCCATCAGTGTTAAAAGCTCCAAGCATTTCCCCTTTAGTACTTGTAATTTTAGTATACTCAAATTAATGTAATATCTCATAGCTTAGTGCTAGGATAAAAATAAAGTGCTAATGGGAACTCCTGTAGAAATAACTGGAGAATGAAGGAGTGAAACCCATCCCATTTCTTTCTGAGGAGACAACATGGTTATACTGTATAACACAAATTATGGCTCATTATCTCACATCCTGTTTCCCCTGTGCTCTAAAGACAGGAAACCTTTTCTTCTCCATGATATTCACCCTTGTTATTAATAACGCCTTTGATTTGTATAGTGCCTTTCATCCCGAAGGAGTCAGAACTATATTCATTCAGCACAACTGAAATGCAACCTCTAACTAGCCTGGTTAGGAAAAAAAAAAAGAAATGTTGTCCAAGGCTACTACATAAGCCCCCCATATCATATGAAAAGATTATATAAAGGATCTTTGCTACTCACAAAGAGCAGAGGGAGTCTCATTTTTGATGGTCTTATCTAAGAGCTGGCCACGCAGTTTGTCTACTTTGAATATACGAAGGATTGCCAGGAATTGATATTGTAGTTTCAGGATATCTAGATGTTATGAACCTAAAATTTCTCTTCTCTGACAAGGGTTGTGAATGATCTAATCACACAAACCCAAAAACACCCCGCCAGGCCCCGCCCCGGCTCACTCCAGCTCCCTTCCCTCCATCATTCACTCTCCCCCACCCTAACTCATTTTCACTGGGCTGGGGCAGGGGGTTAGGGTGCAGGAGGGGGTGCAGGCTCTGGGAGGGAGTTTGAGTGCAGGAGGGGGCTCAGGTCTGGAGTAGGGGCTTCGGAGGGGGTTTGGGGTGCAGGCTCCAGGAAGGCAGCGCTTATCTCGGGTGGCTCCCGGAAGCAGCAGCATGTCCGGCAACAGCTCAGTCTCCAGGGAAGCCAGGTGGCTCTGCATGCTGCCCCTCCCCGCAGGCACTGCCCCCGCAGCTCCCCCTTGCCAGCCAATGGGCACTGCAGAGTCGGTGCTCTGGGCAGGGGCCACGCACGGAGACCCTCTGGTCACGCCTGCGCCTAGTAGCCACTGCCGGACATACTGGCCACTTCCGGGAGCGGCAAGGAGCCTGGGCAGGCAAGGAGCCTGCCTTAGCCCCACTGGACTTTTAGGAGCCTAAAATCTCATAGATTGGCTTCAGTAGCCTCCAGGAATCGAGCCCGATTCCAGGAGACTCCTAGCCAAACCAGGAGGGTTGGCAACCCTCTCTCTAATCTGATTGCTCATTCAAACATTGTCCACCGAAGTGCAGTTGTATTTCCTCTGAAAAAGTAACACTGTAAAAGAGTATTGTGGGGTTTGCTTCAGCCTTATTGTTTTTTCCATTACCTCACATCAAATTTATTCAGCTCGCAAGGCAAAACATTTTTTTACAACTGCCATCTCCTGCAAACTCACCCAAGAAACTGACAGTCAAGCGGGATTCTTTCCCTCTCAGGCATTATCACCAGTAAAAAAAAAAAAAAAAAAAAAAAAGTCTTGTAGACCATAACCTTCTCTCAGTTATATCTGTGAAGTCCTATTAGAATTTAGGCACCCATCACTCTTTTATCTAAGATAGATGTTTGAGGTAATAGCCTACTACTGAAGCAAATTCCCACATTGCCTTTTTGAAATCAACAATCAAGGGGAGGCACTGTAGTTAAATTGTACATTTGTCCTCTTAAACAACAGTGGGAAGTAGATTCTGATGTATAAAAATGCAGCTGACGTTAACCCTGACTGAATGACCAAATAAGGGTGCCTCACTGAGTGACAGCCTAAGTGAATTTTAAAGCTAACCTTTTGATTTGCTGTTTGGGAAATCTGTGCTTATGGATAGATTACGCCAAAACAAATGGTGTTATACCTATACTTTTCCTATTTGGGAAAGAAAGGGGACTTTGAAACAAGTTATTTGCAGCTGCAAACTGTAAAGTTGAGTGCTCAATTATTTTAATTGTGCAACCCAAAATTTTCACGTATAGGATAGGCTGGAATGAGGCCGCCTATTGTTTCTGATGTGACAGTTCTATTTCAGACCAATAGGCTGATGCTTCAAAGGTTAAAAAAGGTTATAATGCAAGGACCTTGATAACTGTGCCTTTCTATGGTGGACAGAATGAAAAGGTTCCTTCCTGACACCCAGAAACAATTAGGCACAGGCCTAGGGGCACAAGTATTCTAGGGACACCTAAAAATTCAAATGTTGCTGCTCCTGGGTCCCGGCTGAGGGTGTTCACCTGGCCGAAGGTGAAAAGATTTGTCCCCCTAATCCTGCATTTATCATCGGGTTGTTACAGTCCCAAATGAAAACATACAATGGGAGTAAGAAAGATTTATTAAAAACTAAGGATTACTAAAATGTCACTATACCATCTCAGATGACAGGAACAATGGATGCTCACAGACACAGCAGGACAGGAGGCAACAGGATTCTGAAGACGGGACTACAGACAGGTAGCTGCTCTTTCCCTGGCTGGCCTTCCTCATGAAGACAATTGTTCCGAACAGATATATTGGTCTTCTCCCTCTCTGGTGTCATATGTGTGTAGCGCACGCACTGCGGATCTTAAGGACAGACAATGGGCTGCTATCCTTGTGTGCAGGTAAGTATCCCTACCCCTAAGACCAGAGCTATTATGGCCTAGCCTACCTTGCGGGTTTAGTCTTTCTAAAAGGCTTGTGTGAAGAAATATTTCCTTTTGTTTGTTTTAAACCTGCTGCCTACTAATTTCATTTGGTGACTCCTAGTTCTTGTGTTATGAGAAGGAGTAAACAACACTTCCTCATTTACTTTTTCCATACTAGTCATGATTTTATAGATCTCAATCATATCCCCCCCTTAATCATCTCTTTTCTATGCTTAAAAAAACAAAACAAAAAACCACACCTCAGTTTTATGACTCTCCTCATATGGCAGCTGTACTATACCCCTAATAATTTTTGTTGCCCTTTTCTGTACCTTTACAGAATCTCTCTTTTGTGAGAAGGGGTGACATCTGTACGCAGTATTCAAGATGTGGGTGTAACATGGATTTATATAGACAATATCATATAGCCTCTGTCTTATTATCTATCCTTTTCCTAATGATTCCCAACATTGTTAGCTTTTTTGACTGCTGCTGCACATTGTAAACAGCAGGAGGAGATCCTGTTTAGGAGTAAAGACAATGGATGTTTGGCGGGGGTGTGGCGGGGTGTGTGTGGCAGCATAACTGCATGCATAGGTACATCCAGGATCTTTTCACTGATGGAGCAAACTGACAGCATGACTTGTCTCAACAGAAAAAAAAAAATCACACCCAAGCATAGCTGTAAATCACTGGAAGGATTTGGGGTCAGATTTGCTTTTTATAAGACATGACAGGAACTAGTTAAGTCTCGGTGCCACAATGAGTGTTATGGTTTTAGTTATATGTAACTATTTGTTTCCAATATTTCCACTTGCATCTCTGTACTTTGTGAAATAATCTTATACATAATTTCAATATAAACATATCTGAGGGCTGTGAGTTAAGCAGAGCAGTGATCTGCGATGTAATTGGTAAGCTGGGGTGTGTTGTTCCTTTGGGAGCGTTCAGGGGATCAGCAGCTGGACACTCCAGAGGGATGCTTGGAGGACGCAGGGGTTGGAGTGCGCCTGTAGAGAGACAGCAGAGGCCTAGAGGGGAGTGCTTGTGTTGCCTGTGACCAGCAGAGTCAGGAAGGGTGTAAGGCTGGATTTATCTGCAGCACTAAAGGGAGACACCGGAATGGAAACTGGCCTTTCATCCTCCCAGCTAGAGGAAAATTGTCACACAATGTGTGGAGGAAGAATCAAGAGAAGAATAGGAATGACAGTGTTCTAGAAGGAGAGAGAAATAGTAGATCACACTTAAGTATTTGTTGGCTCCCCAGATAGAAAAATATAATTATTTCCTTGTTTTAGTAATAATGTAACGAAGATCTGATTCCTGGACACAACTTCGCTTATAGCATGAATTGGTGCTGACAGTACTTTTAGATGCCATTCTATATATATATATTTAAATACAGCTTTTTGTTTTCCTTACTCCTTCACTCAACATTTTTCCCTTGGCTTGTTAATATCTGTACTACATACAGAAGCAATTTTAGAGACCAGAAAAAGCCCATCTTTTCACCAGGGCAGTGAAGAGGTTGGAAACAGAGGGAAGCAACTATTTATAAGGGATCTAATTTTGGTGGAGAAGGTCCTATCCATTCAGCTTTATTGAGTTGGAGCTTTGCTGATGCTTTCCCGGCTCCCCCCACAGCTCTTCTTCTTCTATTGTACTGTTGTTTACAAAAACATGAAGGTACCCAAAGTAGCAGCTGAGAATCTTCTAGTGCGTTTTTATAAGTCACAAGGAAAAAAATAAAAATGAAGTGTTTCTGCTGGAAAAAAAAAAAAGACTTCTTGTACATAAGACCAAAAAAAAAAGTTAAGGGAGATTGGAGAGGGCTTTTACAAAGCACTGAGACAAAGCAGAGGAAAAACGGTCAACTTACAACTAAACATTTTAAAAACATAGCCATTAGCACATATCAGTTCTTGTCAATATTTTGAAGAAACCAGTTCACCGAGGGAGTTCTAGTCTTGGAATATATTTTGCACAGGTTTTAACCAAAATTCTTGTATGCAGGTCTTAGCCTGCCCCTAAATAGCACAATGCTTGCGTCCCTCATCACTTGAGTATCTGTTGACTCAGACTTAGCACTCTACTTCCTTTTATTCAAACACATATATTAGTAATTGAGTGATTCATTATTTTAAATTATGCAAGCAAAGATATGCTGCACAAAAATAAAATACCATGATCTCTTAATCAACCAAAGGACTTATGAAAAGGAGAAGCTTACATAAAATGCTGTAACTCTAAAATAATTTGACTAGTGTGGTGCAAGATGTGATGGAATATAAAGTACACAATCTAGGACTATTTATGTGGTTACTCATGAGTGTTTGCAAACAATTTTTAGGTCTTCAAAACAGTCTAAAAAGCTATGCTGACACAAATTTCTGCAAAAATCAGATCTTTATATCTATAGCTATAAAGAAAATATATAGAACAAGTTTCAATTTTTGCCTAAAATGTAGACACAAGCCAAAGCTGAACCTGAAAGTGTTCATTGCCAATACATTTAAATTATTTTGAAGCTGAAGACATTCAGGACTATTAGAAATGTCAACAGCAAAAATAAATTGTTCATCGCTTAAATAAGTAGCAAAAATTGGAGAGAGAAAATAATTCATGAACAGTACCTTCGTTCACTGGCTGATGGATACACTGGTGGTCGACATCACTCAACTCCACAACCGTCATTCTAAGAAGCACTACCCAGTATTATGTGTCTTTCCATTTCCCTGCCTCACTTCCACATTCCAGTGTAGCCAACTTGTGCAATTTTATCTCAAGTCTGATGATATCTAGAGTTTTTATGGGAAACCATGCTTCTGGAGACAAATTATTAGGTGTGAATCTCAGTTTCCATTAAGTTTCTAGCCCTCATGGTTGCACAGAAAAGATTGAAAATGTGATCTGAATGCATCTTAAAAGGCTCAAAAACTAGAAGGCAAATGAAAAGAATCCACATTTTATTTAAAGAAAACTTGTGATGTTTTAAGCCAACCTCATGATTTTTGGCGGCCTGGCTGAAGATATCTGAGTATCTGTTGTAGGCAATTCTGACATTCCCTTACCCCCAGACTATCTACTTCTGCGCTGGGCCATTAGAGTTTGTTGAAAAAAACTGACCCTGTTTTTCACTGAACAATTTCCAAACTAGAATTTTTTGTCTAACTCTCCCCGCCACATTCTCCCATTTGGTTTCCCTCCACATTTCCTTTGTCCCAGTCTTCTTACTTGCTCCTACCCCAAGCTTCTCTGTTCCACCTGACTGCAGTCCTATTCTCTACAGCACCACATATCCCATCTTGTCTCCTTACTGTTCCCATGCAGAGATCAGAGGGGTCACCACCTTTGTTTGATAGAAATAAGGGAAAACCACATGAAAAATAAGGGACAATGCTTTATTATAAAGGACATTTTAGGGAAACACCATTTCCCTTAGTCCATCATGTATTTTTTCTCTTAAGTATATAATACAATTACTATAAGCTTCAATTTAATGTTTAAAATGATACTTATCAATTTTACTATATTTCAATAAATTTTAACATAAGGGATGAATGGTCACCTGGAGGGACAATCCATGAAATAAGGGACAGTCCCTTTAAATAAGAGCTTGGTGGTCAATCTGAGGGTGGTCTGACTGAAGACCCTTTGGAAATAATGGGAAACAGTAGCCATCTTTACTAGTGGCAGTCTCACCTCCTCTACAAAGGATTTTATGGGAATAGTGGCCATCTTGGTTCAGGACATTCTGTGGCTTTAGTCAACCCCAAATTTTAGAAACTAAAGTCACAAGATTAGCCCCAAATCTTGAGATTTTAGAGTAAGATGATTCTTCTTCTAAAACCACTGCTTTTAATTTAAAAACCCTTTCCTTTATAACTATCTAAACTGGTAACCAAGGTTGTGGCCTGCCCTAAAGGAATTGCCAGGGAAAGCCGCAGCTAGCTTGCGCTTCCCTTGAAAGGGCACAGAAACAGCAATGCTTCAAAAACAGAAGCAATATTTATTTAGAAGTGAATGGTTGCAATATAAGAATACAGAAATATGGCAAGGGTAAGCGGCATGGCAACAAATAATGAAAGCAATACAATAATAAAAGAATGAAGTGGCATGGTAAACGAAAGATAGAGACTCAACACAAACTCAAAACTGTATAACATATATCAATATAATAATAATCACTAGACAATAATTAAACAAGCAATACTTAGCACTAAACATCCAGTAAGCGCTAGCTAGGCAGTTACTAGACGGGTAAGGGAAAGATCTCGCTTAGACCACAGCCCCCCCAGCTTTATTTACAAATTAAACCCATATGTTCTAGGAACAAAAGGATTAAAAAAGAATATTCAACTTACAAAGGCTTCCTTAAAATCCCTCTGAGACTGTCTAAAAGGGTCCTTCTGCTCTGTCACAAACATAGGGAGTATTGTGTGTGAATGATAAACCATGGGCTGCTTTAAGTAGCTGCGTTGGGTGGACACCTGCTCTGGAGGTAAAACAACTCCTCTGGTAGGAGAGGTGATAGGCTGCTAGGGCAGCTGCTATAGTAGCCCTCTGCTGGCTGCATAGCAAAAGCAGCCATTGTCTAGGCAACCTTAAAAATCTTTCGGTAGCTGCTGCTCTGCTTCTTAAAGGTAGAGATTTTCTGGAACCGCAAAGCAAGCCCCTCCCAAAGCCTAACAGGACTCTACCCAAAACCTAGCTAGTCTTGCTTGCTGCATCTTGATGCCGCTTGTGGGAAGCTGCTGTTCAGAATCCCCAGGCAATTCCCTCCCAAAGCCTAACAAGACTCCACCCAAAACTGCCTCAGAACCCTCTTCTTCCTAAACAGGTTCCTTACAGCTCCTTCTCTCTTCAAGGTCCCAAACCCACTACAGAATTTAGCCAGTCAGCTGTTGCCCTAATATACCGGCTGGTCACCCAGGCTCAGCCAATCAGCTTCGAGCTTTCTGCTGGCTCTGCTTCTAGCTCTGCCCAGTCACATATCCCTACACTTGACTAATAGCTCCTCCTCCTCACCAGAAGTCCCTTTGTACTCCTATGGGCCACAATGTATTCCTATGGGGGGTTTTCAGCTGACCTGTGGATGACCCCAGCTACTTCCTGTTTGGAAGCCCTATGTATTTCTTTAAAAAGGTGATTTTGCTGAGTCATTCCCTATAGGAAGTGGTGTTTACCATTTCATCACAGGAAGTGAAATTATTACATCATAGGTAATGTAATATATGTCTTAGAAATGGAATCTTCCACTACATCACCTTATAGCTGCTATTACTGGATTTTCTAATTTAAACTACTATTTTTTATTTCTCTTTAATTAAAGAATTATTCTTAAAACTAATTACTAGTCTAAGCATCCCAAAGGGTCCTGACACCACCACTGCTCCTTTTATGTCCAATTAAGCAAGTTATAATTTTTGCAGTTTTTAAACCTCCTTCACAGGGTTTTTCTGCAAACCTTCAATTTAAGGCAATTCAGACAACTGAGGCAAAATCTTTTGTCACACCGCTGCCTCCTCACTCCCATCATGTGAAAATGGTTCTGTCTGCTCCTTTCCCTGATCCTCCTCTACCCAAAAACTCACCTGGGATCCTGAGTGGCGTGGGAGAGAGCTTCGCCCGCCCACTTCCTGGATCCCAATAAGGCTGCAGTTCTGATTGGCTGCTCTTCCCCAGGAGATGGGGACTTATGAGGAGCGATTAAAGAGGAGACTAAGGGAGGATATGATAGAGGTATATAAAATCATGAGAGGTGTGGAGAAAGTGAATAAGGAAAAATTATTTACTTGTCCCCATAATATAAGAACTAGGCACCAGCAAATGAAATTAATAGGCAGCAGGTTTAAAACAAATAAAAGGAAGTTCTTCTGATCACAGTCTACCTGTGGAATGCCTTGCCTGAGGAGGTTGTGAAAGCTAGGACTATAACAAGGTTTAAAAGAGAACTAGATAAATTCAAGGAGGTTAAGTCCATTAATGGCTATTAGCCAGGATGGGTAAGGGAATGGTGTCCCTAGCCTCTGTTTGTCAGAGGGTGGAGCTGGATGGCAGGAGAGAGATCACTTGATCATTACCTGTTAGGTTCACTCCCTCTGGGGCACCTGGCATTGGTCACTGTGGGCAGACAGGATACTGGGCTGCATGGACCTTTGGTCTGACCCAGTGTGGCCATTCTTATATTCTTATGAAGTGGGAAAGGCAGCCAATCAGAAGAGGGGTTCTCCCCTGGGCTGGAGTGAAAATCTGTGAGGGGTAGAGTTTCTCAGTTATTGGGAGCTTAGTTTCAGCAGAGGTCACAAAAGCACTACTTATCATAAATTCGTGGGCATTGGAAACACTGCCACGAATTAATCCCAGCCTTGCATCATAAGCAGCTTTATAATGATCTAAAATGGCAAGACTCACAATAATATAGGAAGAGTAAATAACTATAATATGCCCTGCAGGTGGTAAAGCTTCACCTAGGAGGCTGGGCAGCCAAACATGCAGCAGCTTTCTCCTCACATTATCTCCCATCCTGACTACTGCAGCTTCCTTATTTCTGGCCTCCCTCTTTCCAAAAGTGCAGCCTATTTAGAATGTAGCACTGAAAATCATCTTCCTCATCTACTGCATGGACTTCTTTTAATTTCCCGCCAGCTCCCACACACACATACACACAATAGTTTCCTCCTATCATCTGTAATAAGGGCTGAGCCAAAGCCCACTGAGGACACAACAGTCCATTCATCTATATGACCTTTGGGTCAGTCTCTAAATTAAGATTATTGTCTTTACTTTTAAGACTATGCACAACTACACCCCTGCTTATGGCTTTACTCTTGTTTCTCACTATTTCTCCTTCACCCTGCTAGTGAAACTAATTTCACCTATCCCATCATCATCATTGAGCCTTCTTCCATGCTGTCTCCTATAACAGGAATATCTTCCTAACCCAGTGCAACATGCACCCATACTCACTTTATTTAAGTCCCTCTTGGGCCACTAACATAATCCACTTCCTGGCCCATTACCTAGTACCTTCTAGCCAGTGGAGATCACTCTGTGCCAGTTCAACATGTAGAAGGGCTCCGTAACCCCCAAACATACAGGAAAAGGAAGTAGTATATATATGCTGAGATCAGAAAACAGCCATAGCAGGCTGGAGGCATCAGCCTGGGAGTTGGCTGCAGAGGGAAGGCAGGGCAGCAGGAAGCTTGGGAACTGGGGGTGAGATCCAGGCAGTTATGCCCCTTTACTAGCAGTGGACCAGCAGTAACCACAGCAGGAGAATACAGGGCAGTGATCTTTGGGCAGAAGGGCAGTGTGGAGGAGTTACAAGACAGTTACCTGTATACTCCTGTACTGGACTGCTCTTAGGGGCTGGATTAGGAACTGCTGATTTATCTTTTATTGTACCTTCCAGTCATTGTACATAGGGCAGTTGTACCTTTTAGTTTTGGCAGCTAGCCAAGGAATCCTATGTTATTCAAAGCATGTGAGTGTTTATGGGAATTCAGGGAAGGCTAAAGCCTGGAAAATATTTGGGCCACCTTACCGCCGAGCATGCAGTACACAAAACACACTACCACATGTGTGGATACCACAACACTCATAAGAACATAGGAACTGCCATACTGGGTTAGATCAAAGGTCCATCTAGCCCAGTATCCTGTCTTCTGACAATGGCCAGTGCCAACTGCCCCAGAGAGAATGAACAGAACAGGTAATCATCAAGTCGCCCATTCCCAGCTTCTGGCAAACAGAAGCTAGGAACACCATCATGCCCATCAGGGCCAACAGCCAATAATGGATCTATTCTCCATGAATTTAGTCTTGGCCTTCACAACATACTCTGGCAAAGAGTTCCACAGGTTGACTGTGCATTGTGTTAAGAAATATCTCCTTTTGTTTTAAACCTGCTGCCTATTAATTTCATTTGGTGTCCCCTACTGTCATAAATATAAAGGGAAGGGTAACCACCTTTCTGTATACAGAACTATAAAATCCCTCCTGGCCAGAGGCAAAACCCTTTCACCTGTAAAGGCTTAAGAAGCTAAGATAACCTCGCTGGCACCTGACCAAAATGACCAATGAGGAGACAAGATACTTTCAAAGCGGGGGGGGGGGGGGACAAAGGGTCTGTCTATCTGTGTGATGCTTTTGCCAGGATCAGATCAGGAATGCTCTTCAGAACTCCTTAAGTTAGTAAGTAATCTAGCTAGAAATGCATTAGATTTTCTTTTGCTTAATGGCTGGTAAAATAGCTGTGCTGAATGGAATGTGTATTCCTGTTTTTGTGTCTTTTTGTAACTTAAGGTTTTGCCTAGAGGGATTCTCTACGTTTTGAATCTGATTACCCTGTAAGGTATTTACCATCCTGATTTTACAGAGGTGATTCTTTTACTTTTTCTTTAATTAAAATTCTTCTTTTAAGAACCTGATTGCTTTTTCATTGTTCTTAAGATCCAAGGGTTTGGGTCTGTGTTCACCTCTGCAAATTGGTGAGGATTTTTATCAAGCCTTCCCCAGGAAAGGGGGTGTAAGGGTTGGGGGGATATTTTGGGGGGAAGACATCTCCAAGTGGGCTCTTTCCCTGTTCTTTGTTTAACATGCATGGCGGTGACAGCGTAGGGTTCAAGGACAAGGCAAAGTTTGTACCTTGAGGAAGTTTTTAACCTAAGCTGGTAAGAATAAGCTTAGGGGATCTTTCATGCAGGTCCCCACATCTATACCCTATAGTTCAGAGTGGGGAAGGAACCTTGACACCTAATTCTTGTGTTATAGAGTAAATAATACTTCCTTATTTATTTACTTTCTCCATACCAGTCAATTTATAGACCTCTATCATATCTCTCCTTAGTAATCTCTTTTCCAAGCTGAAAAGTCCCAGTCCAACTCACAGTAACACCCTACAGTGGGGTCAGTTACAACTGCTTGTATCCACACACCACAAGTTAATACTCTATTAGTAATCATGGCTACATATCATGTATCATTGCCCTTGCCAGCAGCCAAGGCTGGCACATAATTGTCTTAGTCTAACCAGGTTGTAACCATGGGCAGCGTGTGGCTCTGGCATTTGGGGAGGCTGGCATGAGCACTGGAAGCTCCCCTGGTGCCTGGCCCGTGGCCCCGCTCCACCCCCACTCTGCCCCATGCTCCACCTCTGCTCCATCCCAGGGCCCGCCCATGTTCCACATAGGGGAGAAAGAGAAGTAGCGTGGGCAGGAAGAGACACAACACGGGTGGGGCCACAAAGGAAGAGCAGGAGCGGGGCTTTGGGACGGAGTGCAGGAGAGGCCCTGGCCCAGGCGTCTGCACTCTCAAAGGCAGCGCGTCAAAGCTGTTTGGGGAGGCTTAGCCTCCCCTGGCCTATTATACCCATTGCCCATGGTTGTAACAGTCATTTTGGGTTGGGCAGAACCCTAACCAGTCTCTATTATTAGGATAGCCAGGCCTAACTCCCAGCTCTCTGTGCTACATCAGAGTGCATTGCCGTATGTGTGCTGTTTCTACCACTCGGCATGCATGTCCTCTGAGCTCTTTCACTCCTACTGAGGCACTATGGAAAAAGCTACCCAAAATTAACTGATTCAAACACAGGAAACATGGACAAAAATGCATGAGATGGTTGTGTTGTGAAAAAAAGCTGCTAACAGTTCAGATAACAGTATGACTAGCCGGGTTCTTGTAGCGCAGATATGGACTAAACCTTGCTTCTTCTACAAGGCCAACAAATACTAACCCAAACCAGTAATTGCTATCACCACTCCATTTTGAACAAATCAAAAAATTCCCCAAATTAGCACAATTCTCGGTGTCTTGTGTGTGCAATTATTGTAGGTATATTTTTAGTCCGTAAGCCCCTTGTGGCAGGAACTGTGTCTTTTTTACATCTTGTAAAGCACCTTGCACTTAACTATTGGCGCTCAACAAATAATATAATAATGTTAAAATGAGGTAATCTGTTGGGCACATATAACTAAGAATCTTGTGACTTTCTTAGAGTATTAGGCCCAGTTCTGCAAGGCCCAAAATGCTGGATGTGACTTTGTCCCTACATCCGCAGCAAATTCTTACACTATGCAAACTGTGAGGATCAGAATCACACAGGGACTGAATAAAATTTAATAAAGTAAAGGAGGGTAAGGTAATGAATGCAAATCAATATGGGTTTAGAAAAAATAGATCCTGTCAAACTAACTTTATCTTATTTTGATGAGATTATAAGTTTGGCTAATAAGGTAAAAGTGTGGACATAAGACTTCTGTAAGCCATTTGACTTGGTACTACATGACATTGATTAAAAAACTAGAATGACATAAAATAAACATGACACACATTAAATGGATTAAAAACTGGCCGATAGGTCTCAAAATGTAATTGTAAAAAGGGAATCGCCATCAAGCCAGTGTGTTTCCAGTAGAGTCCTGCAGGGATTCATTCTTGGCCCTATGCTATTTAACATTTTTATCAATGACCTGGAAGAAAACATTCTTTGATATAGTTGGCAGATGACACAAAAACTGGAGGAGTGGTAAATAATGAAAACGACAGGTCTCTGATTCAGAGCGATCTGGATCACTTGGTAAACTGGACACATGCAAATAATATTTTAATACAACTATATGTAAATGTATGCATATAGGAACAAAGAATGTGGGCCATACTTACAGGATGGGAGACTCTGTTCTGGAAAGCAGTGACTCTGAAGAAGATTTGGGGTTTTATAGCAGATAATCAGCTGAACAGGAGCTCTCAGTGTGATGCTGTGGCCAAAAGAGCTAATGTGATCTGGAGATGCATAAAAAGGGGAATCTCAAGTCGGAGTAGAGTGGTTATTTTAAATCTACTTGGCACTGGTACAACCATTGCTGGAATACTGCATCCAGTTTTGGTGCCCACAATTTAAGAAGAACGTTGATAAATTAGAGAGGATTCAGAGAGGAGCCACAAGAATGATTAAAGGATTAGAAAATATGCCTTATAGTGATAGATTCAAAGAGGTCAATCTCTTTAGTTTCACAAATGGAAAGTTATGGATGATGTGTTTACAGTCTATAAGTAACTGCACAGGGAGGAAATATTTAGTAATGGACTCTTCACTCTACCAGACATAGGTACAACACAATCCAACAGCTGGAAGTTAAAACTAGACAAATTCAGACTGGAAATAAAGCATATGTTTTTAACAGCGAGCGTAATTAACCATTGGAACAACTTAGCAAGGCTTGTGGTGGACCTTCCATCACTCACAATTTTTAAATTAGGTGATATTTTTCTAAAAGCTCTGCTCTAGGAATTATTTGGGGGAAGTTCTAAAGCCTGTGTTTTAATTACAGGAGGTCAGAGTAGATCAACGGTTCTAAAACTGTGGGTCGAGACCCCAAAGCGGGTTGGCATTAGACTTGCTGGGGCCCAGAACCGGGGCCAAAGCCTGCTCCGACCACCCTGGGTGGTGGGGCTCAGGGTACAGGCCCCCCTTAGGCTTTGCCCCGCTCCACCCCCTACATGGGGCAGTGAAGCTCAGCTGGGCTCAGGTTTCTGTCCCTCTTCCTGGGGAGGGGGTCACAGAGTATTTTTTGTTGTCAGAAGGGGGTCGCAGCACAATGAAGTTTGAGAACCCCTGGAGCAGATCATCGCAAATCTCCCCTCTGACCTTGGAAACTAGGAACCTGGGTAAACCTTTCCCCTGCCCGACGTGGTCTGTCAAATCTCTCAAAAGCCCCGCTGCTCACGCAGGAGAGCCAGCCAAACACCACAACTACCCACTGGCACGAACACCCGCTGCCTGGTCACCTGACCGCCGTCGGGCGAGGCCGCCCGCCCTGCACATGCCGCACAGCCGCTTTGTGCGCCCCATGGAAACAGCTGCGGGGCCGCCAGCGCCCCGGCAAAGGGGGAAATGCCCCGCTCCCAAAGGGGCGCCTGTTGCCATCAACCTCGCAGCGCCGGGGGCAGCAGGAAGCAGCTCACGCCCCGCACGAGGCGAGCACGAGCCTCCCGCCACTGCTACCAGCCGCGCCAGTGCGGCCCCTACGAGCCCCCGCAGCTCGGCACCGGGCGCAGCGGCCCGCGCCCCCCAGAGAAGGTTCCAGCCCAGCCCCTCGCTCCTCGGCCTGCCCTTTCCTATCGCCGCAGCGACTGACCCCACCCCCCGAGCTCGGAGCTGGAGGACCTTTCCCAGAGTGCCCTTGCAGGCGACGCGCGAGGGCCGGGTCGGAGGTGTCTCGTTGTCAGGTTGCGCCGCCCGCCGCCACGCTGTTCCTCTGTCGCAAAAGGCGGTTGGGCAGCGCCGCCGCGCGGCTTCCGTGGGTGCTGCGCAGTCGCCGCCGCGCACTGACATGTGGCCGGGGAGCCGCTGAGGATCGAGCGGAGCAGGCGGCAGTGGCGCAGCGCGCTCGGAGTCCGCCCCTCCCCTCCCCTCGCGGAGCCTTTAGGCCGGGGACACGTTCCGGGCCTCAGCCGCGGAGAAGCGACCGCGGCGGCTCCCGGAAGTCCCAAGGCGGCGGCGGCGCAAGGAGCAGGAGCCTCCATGTTGGGGAAGCTGGCAGTGCAGCAGTAACCGAGCCCTGTGGGGACACGGGGCCTCAACAGCCGGAGCCTCCGATCCTTGGCGCCAGGTACGCCCTGGGGGCGGCAGCCCGAGGAGGGGCTGGGGAAGTCTTAGGGTCCCTCCTGGGGGAGCGCTTGGGGAGGCGGTGTCGCGTGTCCTGGGACGCTGGTTCCCGGAGCGGGGGCGCGGGCGGGAGGACTCTCGGCAGCTCCCGTGTCACAAGTGAAAGTAGTTTGAGCCGGCTTCTCCCGGTGGGGCTGCGGGGCGACTCCCCTGTCCCGCGTCGGAGGCGGCCGCGGCAGCGCGGCTCCGCGGGGCCTTCACCTCAACTCGGAGCCCCCCGGAGAGTTGCGGTCTCTCTACTTCCCCCTCCCCGGGGCAGCGGGCGGGGTTTGGTGCCCGGCCCGCTGCGCCCCACCCCGCGCGAAGAGACTGACACGAGCCGGTCGGATCAAGAGTTTAAGACCAAACGTGACAGGCCGTTGCCCTGCAGGCGCTGGGCTCGGGCGCGCTCCGCTGCTTGGGCCCTTACCCGGCTGCCTGTGCATCTGCGCATTTCCCCGGGGCAAGAGGGAAAACAAAGGGGACCAGCGGCTGGAGTAACTGAGCTCCCCAGTCCCCGGGCCAGCCCCGGCCTCTGAGCCTCCGCCCGAGCACTGCTCCTCCTCGTCCCCGCTCAGCCAGCATCCGGGGAAAGCTTTTGTTACACAAACACAAACCACCAAAACAAATCCCGACTGTATGTAATCGATAGGCACGGACCAAGCCTTGTTAAAATCGCATGTGTAGAGCAGTCCTGTGCACTGAGCTAAATGTTGCTCTCGTTTGGGTCGGTCAAAATCTTATCTAGACCGCTTTTGTAATAAAATGCTTGGATACGAGCTTTCTGTATTGGCATCACCGTATCTGCACGTTGCATTCAGGCACCAAGAATTAGATTAACACCTGAAAGTTGTTGTAAAGTTAAAGGGAGGGATTTGGGATTTAGCCCAGGTATGATTGCCTTTATGCTGGAGTAAATCAGGAGTAATTTGTTGTTGGAGTTAGACTGGGGTGAAACTGGTAGTGAGAAGAAAATTTGACCCTTTAATCAGTGAGACTTTCTACTTCTTGATTTTTGGAGGGAATGTAGTGGTGGTCAACCAGGTTCCAATTTTTTGTTTGTTTGTTTTGCTTGATATCCATTAAAAGGATGTTGTTGGACAGATGAGGCCCCAGGTTTAAATGTACATATATATTTCACATTTCCTAATATTAATAAAAGTAACAGTAGTACTTTATGCTTATTTAAAATTGAGTGATTTTCATAGATTTTAAAATCTGCAGTGTTTGTACTGCAAATGCTATGAAACTAAATATCCAAGAAGAGCAAAATACAGAAAGTAAATAGGCAAAAGTAAGGTAACTCTTTTGTGTTAGTAATCTTATGTGGTATTAGTATAATTTGGTAAGGAAGCTTTTTTTAAAATATAAGTAGACATTACCCAGAAAAGAGAACAGGAGTACTTGTGGCACCTTAGAGACTATCAAATTTATTTGAGCATAAGCTTTTATGGGTTACAGCCCACTTCATCGGATGCATAGAATGGAACATATAGTAAGATTTTATTTTTTTTTATATGTGGATATATGTATACACAGAACATAAAGTGGAGTAAGAGGCTAATTAATTAAGATGAGCTATTATCAGAAAGTTCATTTGTGAATTTATTTTCTGTACTACTTATTGGAATACAGGTTTTTGTGCTTTATATAGATTTTTATTAATATTTATATTACAATAGTGCCCAAAGGCCGGGTGCCGTTGTACAGATATAATAAATGACAGCTCCTGCCCCCAAAGAGTTTACTGTCTAAGAACTATCTGGGATGGAGGGTGCAGTGCAATTTGACATTTTTTAAAATAAAGCTTCATGCTAAATATAAGATTCTTAATTACAAAATAAAACTTAAATATAAAGTTCAAATTTAAAGATTCATCTGAATCTTTAAAGTGGAATGTAGCACAGTGCAAAATTTGATATCAGGTAGAGCAGTCCAATAGTTGCATTACAGTTAAGGTTGAAAAACACTTATATTATGCGATTTTCTAGGTTCTTAGAACTTTCTGAAAAGATTAGCCTTTGGGCTCTTATCATTTTGGGATTTTACCATTTAAAAAAAAATTCAGAAACTTTTTTCTTTTTTCATTTTAGAAGTTCAGCCTTGTATGTGTATACTCAGTGAGGAATGAATTCTTGAAAGAAGAGTTTTCAGAGTGGTAGCCCTGTTAGTCTGTATCAGCAAAAACAATGAGGGGTGCCACAAGGACGACTCCTTGTTTTTGCGAGAGAAGAGAAGTAGTGTAACTCTCATACGTGGTATGGTTCTTTTCTTACTACTAATGTGAGCCCTGATCCTGTATATACATCCTCACAGATTCAGCTGCAGCGCTTGGGAGCTTTGTTTTGCTAGCTTATACATATACTTGGCTTTCTGCATGTTGAAATAACCAATTACATAGATTTATTTGCATATGCAATTATGTACATAATCAGTTATTGTTCAGGTAATGCATATGCAACATGAAATGAAACTATATTGTGTATAAGTGAGTTAAATGTGGTTCCTGTAAGGGACTAGAACTTTTTATATTTCCTAACTTTTTTGTGTAAACTCTTAAATATAACTTTGCATTATTGTATTTTTTTTACGTTCTAATTATCTGATTGGACTACAGAATTGTGTCCATGATATTCTACACAGTTTCACTTTAAAGATTGACTTTATATGATTTTTAGTCTACAGAACTTTATTTACCAGTTATTTCAGCAGTTTTATAGCTTTTTAGGACTTTTATACAGATGAGTTGATATTCAGTAAGTCTAAAAAGAGCCCAGAGGCTCTTTTTCACTCAAATATTTTTTGCACAACCACAGCATCATTCATATGATTAACAACATGTTGGGGTTTTAACACAACTTTTTCTTAAGGGGATTTAGCTTTTAAGGGAAAGACACCTAATTTAGGGCTAGTATATACTACCACACTACATCAGCGCAGCTGCACCAGTGCAACTGCACCATTCTAGCGTGTCTGGTGAAGACGTGCTATGCTCATGGGAGAAACGAGAGGGGAAGCTATGTAAGTGGGAGAGCATCTCCCACCAACATAGCATGGTGTAGATACTGCTTTACGTCACTTGTAACTTGCATCGATTTAAAAGGTAGTGTAGACAAATCCTTATCCAAGTGGTACTGTCTGATGCCTAGTCTACATCTAAAACTTAGATCATCTTAACTGCATAGCTCCTAGTTGTGAAAAATTTTGCACCCTGTCAGACGTAGTTAGGTTGACCTATTCTCCCCTCCCCTCCCTCCCCCCCCCCCCCCCCGTGCCTTTGTAGATGTAGCTAGGTTGACTGAGGAGGTGGATTACCTACATCAATGGGAAAATCCTCCCATTGATGTTCTGTTAGCAGTGCTATTGCTGCAGGGTTGTGGCTATGCTGCTATATTGCAGATATGCCCTAAAAGAGTTCAAGCTTACTGTAAGGACAAAGAGTGGAGTAAATCCTTAACTCCCCTGCCCTGGCCTTCATATCAAAGCAATAACCTTGGCAACAGTAATTAAAATATCAGGATCTTGAGATGAAATGACAAATTAATATCACTAACTAAAATGTATTGGAATTTTATTTTGTAGAGATATGAAGTATTCTAACTCATCTTGTACTAATTATTGTGAAGTTATATTTGAAAGCCTAAAAATGGAAAAGTTATTTTGTGCCGTCTTTGGTTACTTTATGAAGTATTAAGAAGCCTTGAAAAATATTTTTCAAATTCTTTTTCCACTTATCTTTTACCATAGCAATACCATGAAATGCAAATTTTGTCTTTCTTTTTTTTTTTTTTTTTTTTTTTAACTAATGGTCTCCTTGGACGAGACCCTGGAAGTGGATTGGGAGCTTCCACAGTCTTTTACTTAAAGAGGTCAGTGTGTTAAATCTTTAACAAAGATATCTTTCTTCTCAATTGTTTGTTTTTGTTAATACACATCACAAATTTTTTTTAAAGAGCCCGAATAAAAGTTCTTCCCTTTTCAGCAGATCAGGTTTCACTCATACGGTACTTGTAATGGTATCTTAAAAGTTATCCAGTTTTATGTAATCTTCCAGGAAAAAAATAGGATGACAAGATCTGAATTTCCTGCATGTGTATGTGTTAAAACAGAAAATCCCCCAAAATCCCTACTCCCAAGTGGTCTTAAAAGTAAGAAAGAAAACCCTTTAGACATTATAAAGAAGTAAACATAGTCATCCATTTTTCTTCTTATATGAGGTATCTTTAAGGCTGAGAGCCAGTTCATTCTAAACGTCTTCAGAAACTTTTCAGGCATTCTCAGGACTGTCATTTTATTTATTACTTGAATACTTTCAGGCACAATATGTTAGGATTGTATCCCATTAGTCTAAAACTGTAAACATTGAAACTTGTTAGATGAATGTTAACCTAATATTTATATGGTGTCTTCACAATCTGTGTTTATAGGGCAGTGGTTATCATGGTACCGTGTGTACCAGAAGCATGACTTCATATTTGTTGTGATTTTTAAATCAATAAATTTTGAGCATAGACCTCTATTTGTTTGTTTTAGAAAGGCTGTAAGTAATTTCTGCTCAGGATATGTCTGGTTACAGTCCACCATATTTAGTTGTTACACAGATGCCTGGATGTATGTGAAAAATTATACATTATGAAGAATTCACCTTCAATATTCTGTGGGAAATTTTGAGAAGTCTGAAATTTTTTTAAAGAAATCATTCCAAATGTATGAACATTTTTAAAGATAATTTATCCCAACAATTAATTTGATGTGTAATTTTAAATAAAATAAGCTCTATTTCACTCAGTCTTGGGGTTTGTTTGTTTTTTTTAAATCCTCCTTTAATAGGGGTTCCCTCTGGGGGCAGGGGGGAGTGCAGTACCTTTGCAGAAAGTGTTATATGCACTTGGGCCGTGTCCACTAGTTTTCTTATTAGTTTCAGAGTAACAGCCGTGTTAGTCTGTATTCGCAAAAAGAAAAGGAGTACTTGTGGCACCTTAGAGACTAACCAATTTATTTGAGCATGAGCTTTCGTGAGCTACAGCTCACTTCATCGGATGCATACCGTGGAAACTGCGGCAGACTTTATATATACACAGAGAGGGAGTGAGAGAACCTGGATTTGTGCAGGAAATGGCCCAACTTGATGATTATGCACATTGTGTAAAGAGTTGTCACTTTGGATGGGCTATCACCAGCAGGAGAGTGAATTTGTGTGTGGGGGGTGGAGGGTGAGAAAACCTGGATTTGTGCTGGAAATGGCCTAACCTGATGATCACTTTAGATAAGCTATTACCAGCAGGACAGTGGGGTGGGAGGAGGTATTGTTTCATATTCTCTGTGTATATATAAAGTCTGCTGCAGTTTCCACGGTATGCATCCGATGAAGTGAGCTGTAGCTCACGAAAGCTCATGCTCAAATAAATTGGTTAGTCTCTAAGGTGCCACAAGTACTCCTTTTCTTTCTTATTAGTGTGGTTCTCAACCTATTTACCATTGTGGCCGCATATGGAGCTCTCTATCTGTTATGTGTAGGGCTCCGTGCCTATCACGGATTCAGGGCGGCCCCGATCAGTGGTCAGGCTGCGGCTGGAGCAGCCTCGGGTGGTGGCTGCGGGCCCTCTCTCCTTCCCCGGTTCACCCCAGCAGCACACTGTCTCCCTCCCTTGCGCCCCCCCAAGATTTAGTCAAGGGTATTTTTAGTAAAAGTCATGGACAGGTCACTGGCCATGAATTTTTGTTTATTGCCCGTGACCTGTCCATGACTTTTGCTAAAAATACTCATGACTAAATCGTAGCCTTAGTTAAGTGGGTCACAGCCACACAATATATATACTACCTGTATGGTCCTGAGGATGTCACATAGGCCACATCTGTGTGTTGATTGGGCCGTAAGCAGGCCGCAGGTTGAGAACCAGTGGCATAAATGAACTCTGAAATAGTCATTAAGTGGATAACTCATTAAGATGGAAGAGTCAGTTTAAAACTCTGAGTACTGTACTAATGTTTCTGATTTGGGGTGTGTCTACGCTATGCGGACTGTACTGGCCTAGCTAGGCTCCTGTAGCTATGCTGGCGTAACCCCATAATGTAGACTCAGACCATGTTGATGGAAGGGGTTTTTTTCATTGGTGTAGGAATACCACGTACCCAAGCAACAGTAGCTAGGTCAGTGAGTGCATTCTTCCATCAACTTAGTTGCGTCCACACTGGGTGTTAGTTCAGGTGCTTTTTTCACACCCCTGGTCCATGTAGGCATGTTGACATAACCTTTAAGTGTACACAAGGCTTTTCTTTCAGACTTGGGAAGACAGCACTGAATTGGTTCACATTTAGAGACTTATTTCACAACCATAAAGACAAAACAAAAAAGTTTGTAATTAACAATGCATATAGTTTTTTACAGAACACTGTAGACACCATTAAACATAGAAGAGATCATGGGAGAGACCTTAGAAGAATTTCCACTGTCTGTATTTTCAGTGGCCTATAGTAAATTCAGTGATTGATTATTTTTCATTACCAGCAAATGGAGCTATGGAAACTGTTGTACTGTTTATCGAGGCTTATTGATGTTTCTTCTGATTATTTATGGCAGTTTTGCCTGATTTCTTTTGTTTGTGGAACTTGTTTTTGGAATTCCTTCACTAGTACTGTTCATTTAGTTGGGCTGTGCTTTGGGAAGTGTATAGGATAAATTACGTTCATGTTACTTGGGAAATTGGTTCATTTTCAGTATTAGGCATATTGGACGCACTAGTTAGTTGATGCATCCGTTATTTAAGTGCAGACTAATTTTCATGGTGGGAACTGATATATTTTACATGATAAAATACACATACTTACAGTCACTAAGTGAGCTTATAATAAAAACATTGCTTAAGGTTAGCAATCAGAAGTAATCTCCCTTAAAATCCCCCTAGATGGAGCTACTATAAGGTGGGTACATAACTGGTTGGAAAACTGTTCCCAGAGAGTAGTTATCAGTGGTTCACAGTAATTCTGGAAGGGCATAATGAGTGGGATCCCCAGGGATCAGTTCTGGGTCTGGTTCTGTTCTATATCTTCATCCATTATTTAAATAATGGCATAGAGCAGCAGTTCTTAACCAAAAAGAAAAGGAGTACTTGTGGCACCTTAGAGACTAACCAGTTTATTTGAGCATAAGCTTTCATGAGCTACAGCTCACTTCATCGGATGCATGTAGCTGTAGCTCATGAAAGCTTATGCTCAAATAAACTGGTTAGTCTCTAAGGTGCCACAAGTACTCCTTTTCTTTTTGCGAATACAGGCTAACACGGCTGTTACTCTGAAACCAGTTCTTAACCAGTGGTCCAAGGCCCCCTGGGGCACCACAAGCAGGTTTCAGGGGGGGTCCGCCAAGCAGGGCCAGCATTAGACTCACTGGGGTCCAGGGCAGAAGGTGGAAGCCCCGCCACTCCAAACCCCACCATCTGGAGCTGAAGCCTGAGCAGCTTAGCTTCGCTAGGCCCCCTGTGGCATGGGGCACCAGGCAATTTCCCTGCTTGCTACCCCCTAATGTTGGCCCTGGCTTTTATATGCAGAAAAATAGTTGTAGCCTGGGTGGGCTGTGGAATTTTAATAGCATGTTGGGGTGGGGGGTCAGAAGGAAAAAGGTTGAAAAGCCCTGGCATAAAGAATACACTTATAAAGTTTATGGACGATACCAAGCTGGGAGGGGTTGCAAGTGCTTGGAGACTAGGATTATAATTCAAAATGATCTGGACAAACTGGAGAAATGGTCTGAAGTAAATAGGATGAAATTCAATACGGACAAATGCGAAGTACTCCGCTTAGGAAGGAACAGTCAATTGCACACATACAAAATGGGGAATGACTGGGGGGTCATAGTGGACTACAAGCTAAATATGAGTCAGCAGTGTAACACTGTTGTAAAAAAAGCGAACATCATTCTGGGATATGTTAACAGGAGTGTTGTAAGCAAGACACAAGTAATTCTTCTGCTCTACTCCATGCTGATTAAGCCTCAATTGGAGTATTGTGTCCAGTTCTGGGTGCCACATTTCAGGAAAGATATGGACAAATTGGAGAAAGTCCAGACAAGAGCAACAAAAATTATTAAAGGTCTAGAAAACATTACCTGTGAGGGAAGATTGAAAAAAAATTGGGTTTGGTTAGTTTGGAAAAGAGAAGACAGAGGACATAACAGTTTTCAAGTACATAAAAAGTTGTTATAAGGAAGATGGAGAAAAAATTGTTCTTCTTAACCTCTGAGGGTAGGACAAGAAGCAGTGGGCTTAAATTCAGCAAGGGAGGTTTAGGTTGGACATTAGGAAAAACTTTCTAACTGTCAGGGTAGTTAAGCACTGGAATAAATTGCCTAGGGAGGTTGTGGAATCTCAATCATTGGAGATATTTAAGAGCAGGTTAGACAAAACACCTGTCAGGGATGGTCTGGATAATACTTAGTCCTGCCATGAGTGCAGGGGACTGGACTAGATGACCTCTCGAGGTCCCTTCCAGTTCTATGATTCTAAACCTCTCAGTGAATAACCCCTCAAAAAATACTTTGATAAACAGATAGCATTACTACTTTTTCCAGAAGGTCAGAAGACTTGCTTTTTACCTGGCCAGTTGTTGGAACCTTTTCATTTGTACAGTTTGGGGGTTTTGGTTGTTTTGGTCTTCCACATAGGACTTTTCCCCTAGTCTGGTTACACGCATGCATACTTTAAAAGAGTTGAAAGTGAAAATTTGGCCCACAGCTTGGAACATGGACCCACCAATTGTGCATATGTCTGTGTGGTATCCCAATTCATGCTTATTTAGCCCCCTCAGCAAGGAGGTGAAGGCAGTGTATTTTGTTTTTGTAACACTGCAACCCATGTCTCCTATTTTAAAAATCTCCTATGATCCTTCATACACATGTATGGAACTCAGGGCAGAAGAACATTTTCTCAGTACTATCCACTGGAATATCTAAGAAGTAGAATTGCCCTCAAGTGGCTGCATTCCTCCTTACACTAGGGTCTACAGGCAATTAAGTGTTACCTTATCAACTGTATTAATAAACACTGATAGATGGAATATTGACACGGACAACTAATATTCATTTGTTACCTGGAGAACATGAACACTTATATTTCAGTCTCTGTGGAGTTATTTCTTCAATGTTACTACTATTTTTTTTTTTTTTTTTTTTTTTTTTTTTTACTATAAACACGCCTTTTAAATGTGATCCTCCCTCAAACATAATACCCAGGATTGAACCTACTGGCTCAGGAAATAAGAAGCATCAGTATTGAGTTGTCTCATCAATGTTATCCTAGAAAGGAAGACTTCAAATATATTGACATTGGTCTGATAGTCATTAATCTCCACTGTATATTTTATTTATGATGGACCAAGTAATCCCCGGAGCCACCTTCAGCCTGGAAGGACATGGATCCAAAGTACATGTTGTGGAATAAAGTTCTCCTAGTCTCTCCAGAGACTTAGATAGCAATGCAGACAAAAACTGAAGCCTTGAAGTCTTGGTATTTGTCTCTCTATACATTGCTCTGCCACCACAGAAGCAGAGAGGTTTACATGAAATGGAGCAGTTTTAATCTACAAAATACATTTATTTCCTGTGGGACAGTCTTGAGTCAGCTGCTGAAAAGAGACAGCCTGTGTTAATCAGTCTGGCCTGCACGCAGGACAAATCCACTATCTGCCATTTTCCCAGCCACTGCATAAAAATTTGAAAACTTTTCAAAGCAATTTATCATCTTTGGCACAGAACTTCTGCCACTGGTCTGTTTCTTTTGCATGCTTCATTTGTCACTTGTAGTCCACAACCAGTGGTGACCCATACGGATACATAGTGAAAGAAACGTCTAGGAAAAGATCCTGTAAAGTCCCTATAAAACCAACCATAAGACTGGTCTGTTGGAGGACTGATATTCTCTTTCAGGGCAGGATGGATTAATTTAAATCACCAAGTGGAAAGCCTCGATTTTAAATCAGTGTTTCCATTTGTACTTCAGTTATTTTCTACAGAAAGATGCGTTCTCATATAACCATTAAAATGTTGATTTACAGATAAACAGAGCTTTTACGCTAGATTTGGTACATCTTTTTGCTATGTAGAAGGGCACGCTATAAGTATTCATTTATTTAAGCAATTATATGGCTTAATATTTTCAGATTTTTATTGTACGTTATTAGTACATTGGAAAATTGGTGAATGATATTGCTCATTTACTAGATAATTAACTTTTTGCTCATGATCTATGGCAAACTGCATTAGGATGGTAGCTGGAATTTAATTAAACACACAAACCAGCATATAACATTTATTTTTATTAAACAAAATAACCGTAAATGTTTTGGATACGTAATCTTCTCTTATCAAAACAGGTTTCACATTTACAACTTAATGATTTATTAAATAGAGGGTTTAACTGTAATCAGTTTAAATAAATTGATTATTGCAGGCCAGCCTGGGAAAATTTCAAATATGCCTATGTGAAAGTGACTGGAACTTGAGTTCCTATGTGCCTAAGTTTCTTGAAAATGAGACAGTCTTCTAAGCCCTTTACACTTTTAAAACTAGAGTATCTTGTCTCTCCTCCTCACTCCCCCCTCTTTTTTATTCATACACTGGAAGAGAGAGACAAGTTTTCCTGCTTTTTCAACTCCCAATAGATTTCTTAACTTTGATAGAATATTTTCTTCATTTGGACTAATTCATTCTGTGCCTGCAGAAGAGGCTACTATTATGAAATACTGATTTAAAGCTTCAAAATTTCTGGTTCCAGATGCTTAGCTAGTTACTTCCACCAGTTCAGTGGTGTGACTTTCAAAATATAGTAAGCAAACATGTCTTGCTTGAATGGTTCACCTCCAGCTCTGAAGTCTAGTGTGGTTGGCATGATTGGTGTATGAATATTAGATGCTCCTGTCATAGCAGCATCTTCTTCAGCAGTTAGGCAACTATCTTGGAACTTTGAGTTGAGAATATTTTCAAGAAAATGAGGTGGAGTACTGCCCGCAGTTTAACTTTGTTGTTGGATATTTCTTTCATCAGTGTCTCTAGAAGTTCTTTCCAAATTTCAACAGCATGAGCAGTACAGCAGCAATCTTTCTGCAATTTGTTCAAGGCTATGGAGAGAGATTTCAGTATATTCAGCACGTCTTCTACATTTCTCTTTACTCTGTTGTTGACTACTTTGGCTGTGATAGTTCCAGGTATTTTGTCACATTTTTCTTCACAAATAGTCATCAGAATAGCCCAGTTATTTAATAAATAGGTCAAAACAATCAACCATTGAATTCCTTCATACATCTTGGGGAAGAATTAGTTTGGATCCTCCTGCTCTCCTCAGTGAAGCTGAAACACAATAGCTGTTACAGAAGCATTTTGCGTACCAGCAAAACATGCGCAAACACCTTCCCTGGAACGGACAGCAAGGTGATCAGCCTGTAGCTCTTACATTCGCTGCTCTGTCCCTTGCCCTTATAAAGTGAGATCACAGTACCGTCCTTCCAGGCGGTTGGCAAGGTTCCATTTATTTTCTTTTATTCCTGGAGTTGTACGTAAGCTTTTGGCTAAAATATGCATCAAATGAGCACTGCGCCCATATGTTAGGAGTTTCAGGTTCCCTTCATTATTTTATTCAAGATTTTTTTTTTCCCTCTTGTCTGCTACATTTGCAGTATTGTCTGTGAGGAAGTTGCACACTTGACAGTTGAATTTTTGTTCACAGTTTGTTATAACATTTACTGCTACTTTTAAGTATTCTGCTGTATGGGCATCTGATGTATCAGCTGTTTATGTGAGCTAGACAACCCTAGCTTCTATTGTCACATAAGCATGTATTACTGGATCACTGTATACATTGCTCCAACCATCAAGATTCAGCTTAATGAATTTCCCATCAATGTTTTTGCACACTTTTCAATTTCCTTCTCATACACTGTATCCAGCAATGTCTGCTCTGCCCAGTGAAGTATAGCCTGGTCCTAATGATTACATTGTATAAATTAAATGTTTGCTCTGAACAAGATAAAAGAGAGAATTGGTTGCATAAATGAACTGAGCAATCTTCTCATCTGTGGAGTCTTGCTGGAGTTTGCTGATTTTGAACTCTTCCATGGTTTTACTGGATGATAAAGGTTGTCTTTACCTTTATTTTAAAAACAAACTGCCTGCCTGTATGTTAGTTGCTGCACTGCTGGTGGTACTGGCAGATGATTTTGAAGTTGTAAACATTGCAGATGACGGATGTTCATAACCCCGTATGTCTAAGATGGACCCAAAACATAATGGTGTTTTAAAAAAAAAAAAGTCGTTCCTGTTCGCTGGGTATTACTGAATTTATTGCTTTAAAGAAAATGAGATTGTATATAAAAGATTCCTCCTCCTGCAAGTTTGTACCACTTTTTAAATGATGTAATTTATTTTAAATCCAGTTTTATAGGGAAAATAGCTTAATAAATCATAAGGATTTTTTACATCTATTTAAATCCTTATGGCTAACAACATAACAACCAAACAGCTTGAAAAAAAAGTTAAATGTTAAAATTCCATAAATGCCTAAAACTTTGCTTTTAAACAGGAAACTTTCTTCTAGGATGCTTGATTATATTGAGCAAAAAATATAAAAATTTCTGAAGTCTAGCAGTAAAAATGTAATTCTTAAATATCAAGAACATAAGAACGGTCTCAGGGTTTAAGCCAGTCTCTAACTATGCGAGCGATATTATCCCATATCTGCCTACTGCAGGGTTCTTACATGTTCCTCTGAAGCATGTGGTTCTGGCCATTGTTGGAGACAGGATACTGGCTTGGATGGACTTTTGGGTATGATCCAGTCTGGCAATTCCTTTGTTCCTAAATTCTTCAGGTGTTGGCATCGTCCTTGTTTATGTTTTGTTTTGCACATGCTATAGTTAGTGGGGGGGAAGGGTGGTTTGTTTTTTGTTTTGTTTTGTGTTGTTTGAGACAGGCCACAAACTACTTAAGAATGGGAATCCTACACGGATTATCTCTTTAGGAAAGGGGTCTTTTACCTCTTAATTTATCTGAAAATAATCTCTTGCAAGATTCTCACTAGTCTGCCCTACCTCTGCTGTTTGGAAGGAAATCTCATGGAATATTGCTTTTATCGCTGTAGCTTGCTGGTGGTTGTCCTAGTCTGAACACATCTTTACAGAAGTATGCTTATTTGTAGGTGAATAGTTACAAATTTGCCTATTCTAGAGACTCTAGCGAAACTATATAATTTTATCTTGAAAAGTGATTGAGCAGCTAAATGGGTTCCATGTTTGTGTCAGTGATTTCCAATCGCATTTTGTCAGCCTACCAGTAAAAAGATAGCTTTCCCATTTGACAACTTTGAAACCTAAGCATGGAATCTGAAAATCTTTCAGCTTTTGCTGATATCAGTAATAATAACTCAGGCCAAATTCACCATCAGTTACATATGAGTAATTCAGTGTGTTCCACTTGGTAGCACAGGTGCAATAGCAGAACTCAGCCCTACATTTTGAATGTGGTGGGTTCTATTTGAATCAGGAATCAGAAAAACCTAGATTGCTTTTAGTGTGTTTGACTCTGTCCAGTTTAATAGGAGTAAAAAAGTATGTGTGTGTGTAATTTTAGTTAAGCAACCAGATATGATTGTAAGCACACATTAGGAGCAGAACTGTCAAGGAAGATGGTTCTATTTTTATAGTCCTTCTTTGTAGCAGAGGCACAAAAGATTTATAAAAACAAAACTGAACTAGTGGAAAAATACGGTGTCAATACTCTATAAAGATATTTTACTTAAACCAGTGCAAAACCCCTTCATACTTTAGTTTAAGAGTGGCTTATTTCAATTTCACTCAAACCTCTTCCTAATCAATTTACGCTAAACCAAATTTATCCTGTTTTAAACTGATACTGGATTGTTCACAAACCCTTTTGCACCTGTTTAAGTAAATCGGTTTAAAACCACACCTTAAGTTAAACTGATGCAATTCTGTATGTTGGAAAGTCCTTAGAGCAAGTTGAAGCATCTGGGGGAGAAGTTCTCTTCAGTCATGATCTCCCACTTCATAGCAATGAACTATATGGTTAAAGATTTCATTAGTTTATTGTTGGTCACACCTGGTTATACTCATCAAAAACAGGTACAGTCTTTTGGGTTTAGATGCATGAGTCTTGATTGCATGCAAGGCACCTCCCTGTTTTGTTTTGTTTTGTTTTGTTCTTTATTTTATCTGATTTATTTCTACACCACTGCAACTTTATGGTAAAGATTTTAATTTTAATAGTTTAAGGTATTCAAACGTGTAACTCTTTCAGCAACTCAAACTCTGATCTCTTCTGCCTGTTCAGTAATGTGTATTGTGCTGTGTAGTGTTTAATGCCTTAATAGATTTGTAATGTAACTAACTTAGGGATGTTCTAATTTGTCCTTACTCACTTATCTAAACCATAACACATTTACATAGTTTTACCATTTAGCTATTTCAAAAATAAATGTAAATGGTCACGCTAGTGAATATTTTCAGATGCATAAGATCAAGCTTAGAAATAACCACAATTGCATTTTATTGCTTAGGGAATATATGTGGCTTGGTGTGGATCTGTTCAGATGTATGTATCTTTGGGGCTTTATTCCTCATGATAAAAGTGAAACATCTCGAACTGTACCTGGGTCCTTATTTTCAAATAGAATTTATTGACACATGTCAAAGAACTTTGTCTTG
The DNA here is from genome assembly GCF_965152235.1 of Eretmochelys imbricata. Lineage (NCBI taxonomy): Eukaryota > Metazoa > Chordata > Testudines > Cheloniidae > Eretmochelys > Eretmochelys imbricata. The sequence continues at coordinate 302,696,832 of NC_135572.1, forward strand.
CATTGACAGAGACTGCAATTCTCTTTTTGAATCTAGCCTAAATCCCTAAATTTGAAATGTATAAACAGCTGTTTTAAAACTAAAGTAGGTCATATTTAATTGGTGGAAAACATTTATGCTCAGTTATCTGAAAAATTGCTAACTTCATCAAACTATGGCCACAATTCATCGCTAGACTGAGATTAAACAAGAAATTACATGCCAAAAGGTAACTTCTATAAAAAGTTTTTATAAGTACCTGAAAAAGCATCTTTTCAATTATAATGTTGCTACTATTCTTAAACTAGGTATTTTGTATGTTTATTTTGTAAAGGAAATATAAATTAGAATGGATTTCTCTTGGTTTTGGAACACTTACATGGTGTGATCTTTGCTACTACTCTTTGCAAACACTCATTTCCTTTTTGAATATTCCATGTCAACACCTGGATGACTGTAGCTGCTTAAACATTGTGCAGTATCATGCACAAGGCAATCAACAGAATTTGATATTATTAAAACTCAAATAGAAAATTTCTCAGAACCTTACTGGACATTCACAATTTGCATGCAAAATCAGTTGTTTTTTTTAAGAAACTGAGGAAATTGGACAGATGAATATTGTTCTTCATTTTGAATGCAAATTTTCTCTAATTACTTAAACTGATGTGGTATACAAGTGCAATACAATGAGCTCTGATAAGTGCTACTGAAATATTCTTAAGGTTTAAATTCTCAAGGTTTACTTTCTTGGAAGATATTTTGTTTTGGGGAAGAGAAGTACTTCATCTTCTAACAGTCCTTTCTCTCCCCCCACCCCCTTCCTCCAAAAATCTTAATTTGCTTTTAAAATTCTTTGTTTTCCACAGTTTATCAAAGCTCAGCTGTTGAACACATTCCAGACTCCTTGGATGCTAACATAACGTAAGTGTCCTTAAAAATCTTTAACCGTGTTACTACTGTGTTCCTTGGTAATACCCTTTTAAAACTAGGCAGGAAAAATAACCTTTCAAAGTTCCTTTACGAAATAACTTTTTATTCATATTTTCAGTGAAATAAAAACAAACAGCTCTTGTATTGGTTTTGTTGTTGAAAATGTTGGTCAGTTGGTGAGGGGGAATAAGATTAGAAATTTATCAACCTTGTTGGAATCAGCTGTAATCCTGTGGCTTCTCTCCATCAAAATGTTCTTTTTTTTAGAATAACACTCAGTGCTTTTTTTTTTTTTTTCCTGCTAGGAAATCTTCAAAACAAGTGCTGTTTTTAATAATAACAATAAAAGAAAAAAGTTAGTCTCCGTTCCCAAAAGGTAACCTGTGTAGTCGATCTGTTGGGTTTAAGTTATGTCCATCTCTCCAGTTCCATGATGTCCATGCTTTCTTCTTTATATTAGGCAGTGTATTGACATTGCCAAGGTTTCTGCTCAAAACACTTCAGAATACTTGTTCATAAGAAGAGATCAGACAGAGGAAGCACTGGTAAAAATGCATGCTTTCAATCACAGTAAACCATGAATTTATGGGTCGGCTGCCGAAATTGAGGACCTTGGAAATTAACACTACTGCAACTCATGTTTGGAGGCTTGAAAGTTGACTGGTGGGTTTGCCTGTCAACCTAAACTTGGCTGCTTCCCTGGGGTTTATGCTATTACCACTTTTAAGCAGGGTGGATTTGATTTAAATCAAATTAGTGACTTAAATCATGATTTAAATCACTAGTCAAGAAGACTCGATTTAATCATGGTTTTCTGCATTCTTGTTGGTTGTTATAACCTTAATACATATTCTTCACAACTCAGAGAAAGATGTAGGTTTCATTTTTAGAAGGTACACACTATACATTTTTAAAGTGATTTATTCTGAAAACTTTTCAGATTAGTTTTACAGCTATATCAGAAAATGAATGATTGTTTGGTTATTTCATTTACCAAAGGTAATTGAAGATTATTTATGAAGTCATTGGGAGGTGAACTATCTCCAATTCAACAGGTTAATCATTAATATTTGGAGGATTTTCTTTCCATGCTGTATTAGGAGGAGAACATCATCAGACAGACATTTTAATTGTTTTATTTAACTAAAACAACAATGTTATGTATTCTGGATTTTATTTTTTCTTCAGTAGCAGACATAGAATATTTTAACAAAACAAGCAAATGAATTTTTGAATTTAGTTAAACATTCAAGTTTTTTAAAATCAGGTTTGTTTTTGTTTGTTTTTAACTAAAATAGTTAAATGAAATATTTTAAAAAACAAAAATAAAAATTAAATCGACTATGTCAGCCAGGTCAACATGAGAAACTTAAAATATTGGCTTCAGCAGCTAACTCAATCGTCTTCACCTTCATTTTCCTGTTTGTTCATAATCTGGAAAAGAAAAATAAGCTTTCCTGATTTTTCAGGTCCCAAACGATTTCTCGATTTGGAATGAATTAGTCCAAAGAAAGAAAATATTCTTTCTACACCAGCAGAAGAAGCTACTGCTGTTAAAAGTGAGATTATCACCTCAACAATCTCTGAATCCTAGTGCTTAAGTGACTTCCAACAGTTCACTGGTGTGACTTTCTTTAAAACATCATCAGCAAACATATATTTCTTGAATGGTTATTATTCCTAAACTGGGTCTCTCTTACGGCCTGCTGCCATTATAGGTTTTCCTTTCTAGTGAGAGAGAATGGTATGGTAGATCTCAAATCAATGAAGGCTACACTCAAAAAGACCTCAAGACTTCTGGAATATGGTGCTCAAACAGTTTCACTTTTGTTTCTACCACTTGTCCCTCCCTTCTCACATTTATCTCAAGACTTCTCCTTGTCCGGATCTATTCCGCCCCCAACAATCTTCTATTCATTGAACTTTCTGAAACTTTGCACTTCTAGAGAGAGATAAGGGATTGACTCTGTGTACACAAATTTGCAGAGGGACAATAGGCTTGAGGTCTGTTATTTCTCACCTTTCTATGTTTGTTTGTTTTATTTATTTTAAAACATTTTTGCTGTTAACAAGCATATTATCTCTGGAGAGACAAGTGCACAGTTTGAGAACTGCAAAATTAAGCATCTTTGATGGTATCTTCTAGACTGAGCACTGAGTTCCATTAGGTAGATAGAAAGATTAACCTAAATAATCTATACAGAAGTCCTGGAATCCCATAAAATTGGGTCCCTAATCCATGAACTGTTGGAACTCGTTTAAAAAACTTTTCTTAAACATTAAATGAATAAATTGTCTCATACTATAGAATTAGAATTTATAATCCCTATTCCATGATGAGATACCTTTGAGCTACAGTGTATCTTAATTAAAACTATATTTAGATCAGTTTATTCCTCAAAAAGCGATTTATCAAAAAAATCCAATTTAAATAAAAAAAATTGATTTTTTTTTAAATGTTTTAAAAAATCATTGATTTTTACCCATCCTGCTTTTAAGTACCACTTTTGTCATTAAAGATCTCAAGACACTTTTTGAGAGATGGGGCATTAACCCTGGTGATGTTGCTTGAATTGCCATTCTGGTAACTACCTTATGCATATGTCAAACTCCCCTTGCAGATTATTACAGTATTTTGCACTTCCTGTCCTACATGTATCCATCTGCTGTGCAGTGATCATAGAAATCATAAGACTGGAAGGGACCTCGAGAGGTCATCTAGTCCAGTCCCTTCTACTTGTGGCAGGACTAAGTATTATCTAGACCATCCCTGACAAGCGTTTGTCTAACCTGCTCTTAAAATCTCCAATAATGGAGATTCCACAACCTCCCTTGGCAATTTATTCCAGTGCTTGACTACCCTGACAGCTAGGAATTTTTTCCTAATGTCCAACCTAAACCTCCCTTGCTGCAATTTAAGCCCCTTGCTTCTTGTCCTATCCTCAGAGGTTAAGGAGAACGATTTTTCTTCCTCCTCCTCCTTGTAACAACCTGTCAGTACCCAGCCCGAGCTGGGAAAGCTAATGATCCAAACAGCAGACCAAATTCACTGGTGAATCCTAGTCATGTGCCACCTGAGGCACGTTGCACATATATGCTCAGAAGATATCCTCTCACAGTCTTCTCCAGATTAAACAAACATCTTTCCTGAAATGTGGCACCCAGAACTGGACACAATACTCTAGTTGAGGCCTAATCAGCGTAGAGTAGACCGGAAGAAATTACTTCTCGTGTCTTGCTTACAGCACTCCTGCAAATACATCCCAGAATGATGTTTGCTTTTTTTTTGCAATAGCGTCACACTGCTCACTCCATATTTAGCTTGTGATCCGCTATGACCCTCAGATTTCTTTCTGCAGTACTCCTTCGTAGGCAGTCATTTACATACAAGGGGATAAAATTTAGCACCATATGACAGCGGTGTGAACAGCTAGCTAGGTACAGTTGCTGTGGGAACCATATAACCTTGAATTTCATGGTTATTGTGCATTTAAAGGAGAGCTTCAGAGGTGTTGATTAGACTTGTACATTTCAAAAAGGGAAAAGGACAATGTTTTAAAATATAACGAGTGCTCTATTTTAACAAAGCTATTTGAAGTCCTGAAAAGTCAAAATTGCAGATGTCTGGTTTCACTTCCAGACTGAGCAACATCACATAATTTAACAAAGGGGATTGAATTAGGGGTTTAGAATAGAAAGGCTGTTTCAGAACTTTGGTTTGAAACATTATGCATTCTGTTGGAGTAAACAGTCCAGATTTATCTGGAGCTAAAGGAAATGGTACCTATCACAAATCTTGATTTAAAAACACCATTTCTCCTTTGTAGTTAGAGACACCTGTTCTCACAATGGTCTTTCTGTCCTCACAGTTTATTCCACAGTAGCTATTCTAGTCAATTTCCCTGTATAGGCACGCCCTTAGCGGCCTGAAGTAGCCAATTAAATGGCACTACACGAAGCCACCAGCAGCAGTGCTGCTCACCTTGCTGTTCTTACCACAAGATTGGTAAACAGCACGTGGGAGTAGCTGGGAAGCCGGGGGAGTCTCAGCTAAGAGCTACTAGCTGTGCTGAAGGGGACTGCTGCAAATGGAATCCAAGTGCACATAAACATCAAATCTTAGCAGTAAGCAGCAAGGATAGTGAAGAGTTCAGAGAAGGGAAGGTTACCATGTTACAGCCAGTGGCCTTAGAGCAGCTGCAGGAAAGTGAGCTATGGCTTGGAAGGGCTATGTCTATGCTGCAGTTAGACACCTGTGGCAGGGCTGTTGAATTGCAGCGTACGCTTCTGAGCTTGGGCTGCAGCCTGAGCTCTAGGACCCTGCAAGGTTGGAGGGTGTAAACTTCCAGAAACAGCCCTGAAATCTGAGCTTCATGAATACAAGTCAGCTGGCACATGCCAGCCGTGAGTTTTTAATTGAAATGTAGACATACCCTCAGTCTATGGACAGGGTAAGTCACCTCCTCTCCCACACTCATTCCCTCTTATAGTCTCTATCTACCTCAGCTGCAGGAGTGGTACCAGAATTAGTTGTATATACATCCTTTCCAGGCAAGCAGGCTTCATACCTAGATACATCAGTAAATCTGTCTCTTAACTGGCCCTGGCAACAAACACGTGGGACGTGAATTGAATCCATTCCTGGGTATTGTAAACATGTTTTAAACTATAAAATGTCTCCAACTTCTGCCTTTCTCATGGAAACTTGGATGTTTACTGGGGTTTTACTTCCTCTTCCCCTAAGACTTAGGAGTCTAAGATGCAGCAAGAGGAAAGGGCAATTCAGCGACACAATTCTTAGTGAGTTGCAGCAGGTGTTACTTTTCCAAGGCATCACCTTGTGACCTAAACAAAGATACCCTTCACAAAGAGAGAGAGGAAAAGACACCTATTTTCCATCCTCAGCTAAGAAGACCTGGGATAGGTATATTGAACAGGCTTTCCCCAAAGATACATACATCCAAACAGATCAACACCAGACCAGTGGACAGGCTGTCCTTCAAACCTGTTTTTTTTTTTTACATGGTAGCACATCAGTGCAGTCTGAGGGAATGGGATATAGGTCCCAGGGACCTCTCTAATCCTTCCCTTTTTTCAGTTAACACCTTTCCCTCTGGGTGATTATGTTAACTGTGTCCTCTATGCTGGTGACTCTTAAGTTTATACCTGCGCTTGTGACCTGTCTCGAATCTCCTATTTCAGCCTGCCTCATTCACATATCTTTCTGGATGTCAAGACAACACTTTCAACTCAGCATGGCTAAAACATTTTCCTGCTAAATCCTCTTAATTCTCACTGTAGTCATGCTACTATTTCTATTCTTCAGGCTTGGAGCATCATCTTCATCTCTTCTCACTCTTCCATGTACATCTAAGTGATTTCCAAATCCTGCTGTTCCCTCCCTCTCCTGCCCCACCCCCAGCTGCTGAGGTGGGAATGGCAGAGCATAGTTGCTACAGTTTTGCTAGAGATGGAGAATCCCAGTTACAGGTACTAAGGGGGCCAACTTATCAAGGAAACTTTCAAGGAAACACATATTTTTATTAATAAAAAGTAATACTTTTCCTTTTAGAATCTTACAAAAGTTTGGGGGATATTTTATTAAAAATTGATTTGTAGTTCACCTATAAAATATCAGATATAAAGTTGTATTAATATAGTTTTGATATTAAAGGATATTCTTTATTAGGTTTTACAGTGGCTAAACTATTTCTATAGCCATCTACTTGAGCTGGTCCAGTGAGACATTAGGATCAAAACAGGCTACAAAAATGTGCATATTAAATGATCCATATTCTGCTGCTTTCCCTGGCAAATACGTCTGCTCTCCAATTTATATAATAAAAGAATGGCGAGCGCTGGAAATTCTTTTGTAAAGTTGATAGTGGTTAATTTCTTTAATTGGAATGTAAACATATATTAAGCGAAACTAAATTGTTACTTCAATATTTTTCAGGTTGTATTTCCCAAGTAGAGATGAAGAACAAAAAAAAATGTATTCCAGATATTGAGGATCAAAAACATGAAGACATGGAAGGTAACGTGTGTGTGTGTGTGTGTGTATATATATATATATGTGTGTGTGTATGTAACTTGTACATGGTGTCCTGTAATAAAGTGACAATATCTGGAATTATGTGAAATAAAAATGTTAGGGAAAACATGAAAATGTTTTATTGTCAGTAGTCAGGTTCAAGCAATATGCTTAGATTTTGTATTTGATCTTTCTCTGAATTAGTAGATTGTAGGTTGTAGAATTTAATCTGTTAACCAAATTTTGCTAACCAGTGTAAGTTGTTTTTTTGTTTGTTTTGTTTTTTCTTCTGCCTGGAAAGGTCCCTAAATCCTTTACAGCAACATGTTCAACCTGATCAGTTCTAGAAACAGAAACAGACCTCTTAGTCAGGTGCAGGCAGGGATTGGCCCAGCCCTGGGTTAGTAGTGTTTGCAACTTAATAGCAATGTAGTTTTTGTAAATTTTGAGTAATGTCTCTTCATTTGTGTTTGAATTATGGGTGAGTGGGAAAACATGAAAACACACTTTTGAGTGAAGGAATTAATATATTGTGTGAAAACTTTAAAGTTGATGTGTCATGAAACTAATCCTTACTAACTGTTGAATTCAGTTTGGTCTGATTTGAAAATAAGTTTTGATTTAACAAAATGAAGAACGTTGCTGCATTTAGCATGCACTGTAGATATTTTATTAGGTCAGGAGGAAGTCATGTGAAAAAATAATTTTCAATTTGAATGGAAGTACAAAAAAGCTAAAATTAAGGATAGATGTTTTTGTTGATTTACAAGGTATTGGAACTGAGACATGCTTAACTCATCCCATTATTCCCAGACACCACACGCGTATGAGGGGGGACTTAAACAAAAGGGAACTCATTTTACATTGTGCATTGATTCCAAATAAAATAGGGCTAGATTGTTCAATAATTTAGCCTATCATCCCTGTGTTTATATTTTTTAAAACAAATGTCGAGCTAACTTCCATTCCTTTGAATGGAGAATACTGGTAAGGGTTATGTGGTTTTTCCAGTCAAGTTAAAATTCCTTTATTAACATCACTGTTTTAGTCAACAGCTTGACTAAACAATTGAAACATTGATAATTGATTTGCCACTCTGCTCTTTACTACAACTAGATGAGTTGTTATCTTGTACAAAAAATACAAGATATTAAACTTGAGGAATCAGGAAGATACTAATATGTACAGTTAAGAGTGTACACACTTATTTTTAACACAAACTGTTGTATTCAAATCTAATGTAGTTCCAGAAATGAACAATAATTGAAAGTGTCAATGTTAATAACAGGTGAAGAGAATGAAGAAAGCTGTTCCTGTCCTACTGCTGTGTTATATGATGAAGCTGACAGGTGCCCGATCTGTCTAAACTGCCTTTTAGAACAGGAGGTTGGTTTTCCTGAAAACTGCAGGCACTTCTTCTGCATGACCTGTATTCTTAAATGGGCTGAAGTAAGTTTCAGAACAAAGATGTAATGTGTTCTGTGTGTCTGAAATCTTTAATGGGAAAAATAAGTGATTAACTGATCAAGTAAAGTTGTCACTAGTCACTTCGACCATTTATTTTAAATCTATGAGTATGTGTTCTAATTGGATTCAGATTTTCAAAATTTTTAAATAATCTGTTTATAAATAGTGCTAAGTAGCTTTCTCCACTGTTCAAATAGTCTGATACATTACATTTTCTTTCTCAAGACCTCCCACCTCTTGTGATGCCTACAAGAAATTAGCCCATTAATTATGGCTATTTTGAGGGGTAGATGGGGATAATCTCCACTTTATATTTGTGATTGCTAATTATATAAAAATTTTTGATTTGAATCCCATTCCACTAATTATTTATACTTCCCTTATCTTATGTTGTAATACTTTCTGGGCAGCGACATTGTCTTCATAGGTGAGTGTACAGTACCTAGCACAATGGGGCTTCCATTTTCTAACTCTCTAGTTTGCTGCTGCTCTCCAGGAATTTATTAAGAAATGTTGCTTCCTCCAGATGCTTCATTGTGGTAATATTAAAATCATAACCACAATTTCTCTGTTCTGTAACCAGTAATTATTTTGTAGGTTCTGTTTGCTTGTCTAAAGTAAGTGGAAAACTTTTTTCTGTCCTTAACTTTCTTTTCAATGGCTTTTAATTCTGTTCTGTATCTAGTGTACACTTATTCAAGAACTGAACCCACTGCAGCAAAACTATTATTTTTCTAAGGTTGTCAAACCTAGCTTCAGCTGAAAGTAGGTAAAAGCAATGGATCGTTTGTTTTATGTATCGCTGTTTGGGTTCCTAGTATAAAAATGACATTGTTTTCTTCAAAAAAAAATTGTCCTTTTGAGTTAGTATTAAGTTTATCTCATTCGGTACAATACAGACCTATGAGAGTTTTCTTCTCTACAATCCTCCTTGCTAGAGTAAATGAGATTTTTGGTTTAAATACATGCTTTACCAGATCCCTAATCATATGTTTAGAAAATAAGATCTCTGCCCTTCTGTTCCCTCTGTAATAGCTTTTCTTATTGTCATTGATTTCCTCTGCAGTATATAGGTATCATCTACAAGGCCTGATTAGGATTGAGACTGCCATTGTATTAGGCACTATACAAAAGCAGAATAAAAGGTGATTTCTGCCGCAAACAGCTTACTGTCTAATTATTTAAGATAGATAAAGATGTACCTTTTCAGTTTGCTTGTATTTAAGTTTTGTTAGTTGCCATGGGGACCTGTCTGCTTTTTCCACCATGGCTAAAGATAAATGTGTGTGGAGGGAAAACCTCATATAAATAACGCTATGAAGGTTCATTTCTCCTCTGGGGCTCTAGGATACCTTCAGCCCATGTAATTATATAAATATAATTTTAAATTTCTTTGTAAAGTCTGGTGGGGAGATACCAAAATGCCATTGTTGGGGAAATTTATAAGTGGTTTTATAGAAGTATATTTTAAATGTGTGGCCCCTAGAAGTATGTTTATGTCATGTAGTTTGGTCATTACTTTTCCTAATGAATTAGTATTAAATATTTACTGTTAGTTTTAAGGGGTTTTTTTTTGTATTTGGGTGAAGGAGTAGTTTAATATTTGCTTACCTACCTTGATCCTTCTGTATGGTCATTCATTTATAAATAACTATCAATTACTTTGTCTTATGAGTTATGAGAAATCACCCAATTCGGAATACAGAAGATACGACAATAATGTATCTTCTTTGAAATGTACAATAACTAGGTTTATACCACCATATACAAGTTCTTGAAGGTTTGTGGTTTATTTTAAAGGCAAAGCTACATCCATTGGGGTGGAAAAAAACTAAGCAGTTACCTGAAAATTCTAATCTGAAAGACTCTCCTCTTTCCCCCACCTTCCAAAATGGAGCCTATTTTCAATATATTCTGTAAAAACTGAGGATAAAGAGTTGCTCAATATGACTTGAACTACTGTCAGATTTTTATTTTCTACAGAGGAACCAACTTAAAAACACTAGTATATACACAGTGACAAATGACATTTTGCAGTTAATTACAGTTAATCTGCTAATATTTTAAAGAAACTGAAAATTTAAAAAGAAAGGTTTCCTGATTTCTTCGCAGTCTCTGCTTTGATTGTGTGGGGGTAGAGTAGTGTCCTAGGAGAGAAAAGACTAGTACACAGCAATAAGAGAATGTTGCTCACCTTGAAATTCTATTTTTGTGAAGCTGTTTTGTAGGATTCTTCCTCCCGGATCTTAGCTGTCTAGCAAGAGTCAGGTGGTACCCACCAAAATTCATCCCCATATCTGACAGTCTTATCTCACTATGGAACTTAACTAACGGGAAAACCGAGAAGTCTGCTGCTTGCCAGGGGCTAAGATTCACGATGTGACAGAGAGACTGCCGAGACTCATCAAGCCCTCGGATCGCTACCCCTTCCTGCTTCTCCACGTGGGCACCAATGATACTGCCAAGAATGACCTTGAGTGGCTCACTGCGGACTACGTGGCTCTGGGAAGAAGGATAAAGGAGTTTGAGGCGCAAGAGGTGTTCTCGTCCATCCTCCCCATGGAAGGAAAAGGCCGGGACAGGGAGCATCGAATCGTGGAAGTCAACGAATGGCTACGCAGGTGGTGTCAGAGAGAAGGCTTTGGATTCTTTGACCATGGGATGGTGTTCCATGAAGGAGGAGTGCTGGGCAGAGATGGGCTCCATCTTACGAACAGAGGGAAGAGCATCTTTGCGAGCAGGCTGGTTAACCTAGTGAGGAGGGCTTTAAACTAGGTTCACCGGGGGAAGGAGACCAAAGCCCTGAGGTAAGTGGGAAAGCGGGATACCGGGTAAAAGCACAGGCAGGAACGTCTGGGAGGGGAGGGTTCCTGCCTCATACTGAGAATGAGGGGCGATCAGCAGGTTATCTCAAGTGCTTATATACGAATGCACAAAGCCTTGAAAACAAGCAGGGAGAACTGGAGGTCCTGGTGATGTCAAGGAATTATGACGTGATTGGAATAACAGAGACTTGGTGGGATAACTCACATGACTGGAGCACTGTCATGGATGGTTATAAACTGTTCGGGAAGGACAGGCAGGGCAGAAAAGGTGGGGGAGTAGCACTGTATGTAAGGGAGCAGTCTGACTGCTCAGAGCTCCGGTACGAAACTGCAGAAAAACCTGAGTGTCTCTGGATTAAGTTTAGAAGTGTGAGCAACAAGAGTGATGTGGTGGGAGTCTGCTATAGACCACCGGACCAGGGGGATGAGGTGGATGAGGCTTTCTTCCGGCAACTCGCAGAAGCTACTAGATCGCACGCCCTGGTTCTCATGGGTGACTTTAATCTTCCTGATATCTGCTGGGAGAGCAATACAGCGGTGCATAGACAATCCAGGAAGTTTTTGGAAAGCATAGGGGACAATTTCCTGGTGCAAGTGCTAGAGGAGCCAACTGGGGGGGAGCTTTTCTTGACCTGCTGCTCACAAACAGGGAAGAATTAGTGGGGGAAGCAAAAGTGGACGGGAATCTGGGAGGTAGTGACCATGAGTTGGTTGAGTTCAGGATCCTGACACAGGGAAGAAAGGTAAGCAGCGGGATACGGACCCTGGACTTCAGGAAAGCAGACTTCAACTCTCTCAGGGAACGGATGGGTAGGATCCCCTGGATGAAGGGGAAAGGAGTCCAGGAGAGCTGGCTGTATTTCAAGGAATCCCTGTTGAGGTTACAGGGACAAACCATCCTGATGAGTCGAAAGAATAGTAAATATGGCAGCTTGGCTTAACCGTGAAATCCTAGCGGATCTTAAACATAAAAAAGAAGCTTACAAGAAGTGGAAGGTTGGACATATGACCAGGGAAGAGTATAAAAATATTGCTTGGGCACGTAGGAATTAAATCAGGAGGGTCAAATCGCACCTGGAGCTGCAGCTAGCAAGAGATGTCAAGAGTAACAAGAAGGGTTTCTTCAGGTATGTTGGCAACAAGAAGAAAGCCAAGGAAAGTGTGGGCCCCTTACTGAATGAGGGAGGCAACCTAGTGACAGAGGATGTGGAAAAAGTTAATATACTCAATGCTTTTTTTGCCTCTGTCTTCACTAACAAGGTCAGGTTCCACACTGCTGCGCTGGGCGTCACAGCATGGGGAGTAGATGGCCAGCCCTCTGTGGAGAAAGAGGTGGTTAGAGACTATTTAGAAAAGCTGGACGTGCACAAATCCATGGGGCCGGACGAGTTGCATCCGAGAGTGCTAAAGGAATTGGCGGCTGTGATTGCAGAGCCATTGGCCATTATCTTTGAAAACTTGTGGCGAACGGGGGAAGTCCCAGATGACTGGAAAAAGGCTAATGTAGTGCCAATCTTTAAAAAAGGGAAGAAGGAGGATCCTGGGAACTACAGGCCAGTCAGCCTCACCTCAGTCCCTGGAAAAATCATGGAGCAGGTCCTCAAGGAATCAATCCTGAAGCACTGACATGAGAGGAAAGTGATCAGGAACGGTCAGCATGGATTCACCAAGGGAAGGTCATGCCTGACTAATCTAATCGCCTTCTATGATGAGATTACTGGTTCTGTGGATGAAGGGAAAGCAGTGGATATATTGTTTCTTGACTTTAGCAAAGCTTTTGACACGGTCTCCCACGGTATTCTTGTCAGCAAGTTAAAGAAGTACCGGCTGGATGAATGCACTATAAGGTGGGTAGAAAGTTGGCTAGATTGTCGGGCTCAACGGGTAGTGATCAATGGCTCCATGTCTAGTTGGCAGCTGGTGTCAAGTGGAGTACCCCAGGGGTCGGTCCTGGGGCCGGTTTTGTTCAGTGTCTTCATAAATGATCTGGAGGATGGTGTGGATTGCACTCTCAGCAAATTTGCAGATGATGCTAAACTGGGAGGAGTGGTTGATACGCTGGAGGGCAGGGATAGGATACAGAGGGACCTAGACAAATTGGAGGATTGGGCCAAAAGAAATCTGATGAGGTTCAATAAGGATAAGTGCAGGGTCCTGCACTTAGGACGGAAGAACCCAATGCACAGCTACAGACTAGGGACCGAACGGCTAGGCAGCAGTTCTGTGGAAAAGGACCTACGGGTGACAGTGGACGAGAAGCTGGATATGAGTCAGCAGTGTGCCCTTGTTGCCAAGAAGTCCAATGGCATTTTGGGATGTATAAGTAGGGGCATAGCGAGCAGATCAAGGGACGTGATCGTTCCCCTCTGTTGGACATTGGTGAGGCCTCATCTGGAGTACTGTGTCCAGTTTTTGGCCCCACACTACAAGAAGGATGTGGATAAATTGGAGAGAGTCCAGCGAAGGGCAACAAAAATGATTAGGGATCTGGAACACATGACTTATGAGGAGAGGCTGAGGGAACTGGGATTGTTTAGTCTGCAGAAAAGAAGAATGAGGGGGGATTTGATAGCTGCTTTCAACTACCTGAGAGGTGGTTCCAGAGAGGATGGTTCTAGACTATCCTCAGTGGTAGAAGAGGACAGAACAAGGAGTAATGGTCTCAAGTTGCAGTGGGGGAGGTTTAGGTTGGATATTAGGAAAAACTTTTTCACTAGGAGGGTGGTGAAACAGTGTAATGCATTACCTAGGGAGGTGGTAGAATCTCTTTCCTTAGAAGTTTTTAAGGTCAGGCTTGACAAAGCCCTGGCTGGGATGATTTAATTGGGGATTGGTCCTGCTTTGAGCAGGGGGTTGGACTAGATGACCTCCTGAGGTCCCTTCCAACCCTGATATTCTATGATACCACCCTGGAACATTTTATCCATTTCCTCTTGACAGGTCAGCAAAGGTTCCCCATAGAAGATACACCTCTTCAATTATTGTTCCTGTTCAGCACCTACTCTGCTTTAGTATCTATTCTGCATGCCTCTGTGCCTTCTAATCAGGTCTTGTCCTCCATTATTTAAGTTTTATTTTGGTGACATCAGGGCAGGACTCTTCAGCCATCACTAGATCAGGAGCATAAATAGAAAACTAGTCTCTGAAGATCTTAAAGAATCGTCTGATGCATTGCGTAAGTTCTTCCTTTTGGCACTGAGCACTTTGGCATTGTTGCTTCAGCACTTTGGCAAGTAACACAATCTCCCACCAGGGTTTAATCCAAGGAAAGGCACAGAGAGGATAGTTTTATCATGTGGAGGGTGGGGTGTGATCCAAGGAAGCCTGTAAGGTAAAAGAATAAGACAAAAGGAGGAGTATAGCAGGGGTCTGTGAGAAGCCAGATCCAATTAAACGGGGGCAAAGGGAGACTAATGCCTAGGAGTAGTAGGAGCCATTTCCTCTCTGCAGCAAGAGAACAGCATTACAGTTAGTTAATTACATTTACATTTCAGTTAGTTATGAACTTCATTTCCTATCCTAAATTGTCATAATGATGCTATGCGCCATAAAAAAGCTGATGAGTTCCACTGCAGATGTGGCTGTCCTTTAGTAGTGGGCAAAGTGACTCATGTACAGTGTTTGTAAAGAGCTGTGGGATCCCTTTGGTATGAAAGGCACTATATGAACATAAACTGTGTTATCCATGGTAGCACGTTATAGAAAAATTGAGTTCTGTGAACTTTTTGTATATATGCTATGACCCAAGGAACCCTGAATGCCAGCTGGCAAGGGGGTTACAAGAATATTCTGATTCTGATTCAAGTTGCAGTGGGGGAGGTTTAGATTAGATATTAGGAAAAACTTTTTCACTAAGAGGGTGGTGAAACACTGGAATGCGTTGCCTAGGGAGGTGGTGGAATCTCCTTCCTTGGAAGTTTTTAAGGTCAGGCTTGACAAAGCCCTGGCTGGGATGATTTAACTGGGAATTGGTCCTGCTTCGAGCAGGGGGTTGGACTAGATGACCTTCAGGGGTCCCTTCCAACCCTGATATTCTATGATTCTATGGTAGGTACATTCTGGTTCACCAGAGAAAATCCTATGTGGGCTTAAATGAAAGCCAGGGTCACACCAGTCATTGTCATTGTTATGAAATGTATGTACAGATGCTATGTAAGGAGTTATGTATGTCTGCTGAAAATATGTTCTGTATCACAGCAGAGGTGCAGAAGCAGGTTTCCTGTCAGACAAAAGATGTTTATTTACCTGTCTCTGTTAAAATGTAAATTAAGTTTTATCTGCTTCACAGTTGGTCTTACATTACCCATCAAAGCTAAATGCAGATGAAGGATTGTAAGAATTTCGGAAAGGAATGAACAGGTATAGAAAAACAACAGGGGAAGTTGGTACCCTTTAAAGGTTCACTGGCTGATATTTTGGGAACAAAAAAGACATCCTGTCATCCTGCACCTAGGGAGTAAAAGTGCAGTACATTTACACTCATGAAAATGGGATTGCGGCCAGTTTGGTTTTAAGACTCTTCAAAAGGCTGTGAGTGAGGTTAACTTCATTAGACAGGTTAACTAATAGTTAAGTTTAGTCTCTAGAAAATGTTATATTTAAAACAAAAAAAACCATAACTTTTTCTTTCCATTATCCTTGCTCACTATCTTTTGAATCATTGGTAATAAACTTATCGTTGTTTTCACTATAAATATATCTAAGTGTTGTGATATTAAGTAAGGTGAGTTGAAGTTGATAAACTTTTTTCAAAAAGATTCAGAAACTGTATTTTTTATTCAGCGTCCTTTATACCCCACATCTGTGAAGGAAAAAAAAATAGCTGCAGCTAACTTCATGTAACGTTATTTCTGGAGAGTACCTGCTGAACTAGATATTTTGGTACATTCTGTTTCACATATAGCAGTTTTGTCCTTAATTAAAAGTTCAATGGTTGGGTGAAATTATGAGTCTGTACATGACAGCTTTTATGATGGTTGATTAAATTTTACTAGGGTAATAAATGCAAATCAGTTAATGTGAGCCAGTTGTAACATTGCATGTTTCGAGCAACTTACTTTCATTTTTGTGGTTTTTTGTATTTTGTTTAGGGAGTCTTAATAGGTTTACATGCCATTGCCATGTAAATATCAGAAACAAAATAATAAATCAGTATTAGAGGAACAAGGTAGGTGAGGTAGTATCTTTTATTTATCCAACTTCTGTTGGTGAGAGAGACAAACTTTCAAGCCACACAGAGCTCTTCTTCAGGTGTGGCTCGGAAGTTTGTCTCTTTCACCAACAGAAGTTAGTCCAATAAAAGATATTACCTTACTCACCTTGTCTCTCCAATATTCTGGGATCAACATGGCTACGACTACACTGCATACAATAATTAGCATGTCAATGAGCTTTTGTTTAGACACATCATACAAAAATATAGTCATCAAATCTTTCTTTAACAAAGTGGTACTATATTACAAAGTGAGCCTCCTTACATCTAAGACATGGTTCTAGTGATCTTATTAAATTGAGTAAAAAGAAAAAGAGTACTTGTGACACCTTAGAGACTAACAAATTTGTTAGTCTCTAAGGTGCCACAAGTACTCCTTTTCTTTTTGCCAATACAGACTAACACGGCTGCTATTTTGAAACCTGTCATTAAATTGAGGGAAATCTCTGCTCATTGAACAGAATAGGCATGTTTATCCAATATTATTTTATTTTTAAAAAAATTGAACAAGAGTGCTGGGTTATTTTATAGGTGAACGTACTTTGTCTGAGTACTGAATAAAAGATGACCAAATATCAAAGTATCCATTTGCCCTCTGTCTGTTTTTTCTGGGTACGTAATTAGTGTGTTAATTTTTCCATCACAACTTCCCATATTTATTGGATCCGTTCCTCTACGGTTGGACTATTTTTCTTTTTCCATTGAGAGGCTATCAATAGTTGAGCAGCTAGTAGAGGGTGAGAGATTTCTGCTAAGAAGTCCAGGAGAATTAAATGAATTAAAAGTCTAGACAATTGTTTTTTTTTTTCCTAATTTGGTGTAAATCCTAATAAATGAAAAATCTTCTTTCAGGTTATGGCTTCATGTCCGATTGATCGCAAACCTTTTCAAGCAGTATATCAGCTTGGTGCATTAAAATACCATATAAAGGTAAGTCCAGAGTTCTTTTCTTTTTCAAATACATTTCAGTTGTGGGCCATGCTGAAGCCTGTTGTTCATAAATTACTATTATTAGCTAAGACTCACTGGTTAAATACACTGCATTTTTACCCAATATTTGATAACATTTAAGTTGTTTTTGAACAAAAAAATTTTTTTCTTCACAAACTTTTACAGTATCCCCCAAAATAGGCATTTTCCTTGCATCTTATCTTCACTTAAAAAAGAAAATACTTAAGTGTCTTTATAAGCTAACCTTGTATAAATTTGCATGTAAATTATCCTTTCTCAGAAAAAGTGCTGCTTGTATGTACAGGTTTTGCTGTTCTATACAGTCACCAGTAAAAATTGAAATTTCAAGTATCAAGAAGCTTTGCCGCAGCCAGATGTTTAAGTTTGAGTGACTGTGAAAGGCTCAGCTGTATACAGTGGTTGAGGTGGAGCACACACAGAGAGGGGCAGTTTTTCGGAGAGCGGTAGCTTTTTCAGATAGCTAGAAAAAAATATAAAGTTTTCATGGGTCAATATCAACATCTTGAATTGCACCGGGAAGCAAGTAAATATGCCTAGTGCAATTCTTATGTAGTGTACTTCTTGTGGCTAACACAGCAAAGCAAGCTGGCTTCAGCATTCTTCAGAAGCAGTGAGGTAGTATTTTTGCAGTTCAGTGGAATATCAGGTTGAGACACTAATTATCAGGTGACCAATTCCTGTCAGCTGTTTCTAGTGTCTCCTGGCAATGCAGTTTGTCTTTGATTCTGTTATCATTGACCTATAGCCAATAGCCTGCCTCCCATCAATAGAAAACTACTTTTCAATCCCATTTTATTCCTGAATTCTCTTCTGAAGAACCAAGGAAGTGGCTGATGCAAGATAAACTAAGTTTTTGAGGATGAGGGTTTTGTATTGGTTGTGGGAGAAGATAAACCTAGCTTCTAATGTCACAAAGAGACTGTTAAGGAGTGACTAGATCACAGTCTATATGGGAAACAGATATTCAGTCTAGCAGCCAATAGCTGGAAGTTGATGCTAGACATATTCAGACTGGAAATAAGGTGTGGGTTTTTTTAAAGAACAAGAGTAATTAAACATTGGAACAGCTTACCAAGGGTTGTAGTGGATTCTCCATCACTGGTGATCTTTAAATCAAAAGGTGAAGTTTTTCTAAAAGAGATGCTATAGTTTAAACAAGTTCTGTGACCTGTGTTGACAGGAGGTCAGACTAAATCACAATGGCTCCTTCTGGTCTTATTTGTGAATGTTCAAAATAATTGCATTATCAGCTGGCAAACGGGGCAGCAAAATAGGGCTTTTAAAACAGCAAAAATTCTGGATGTTCATCTAGCAGGACAGTTATGAGTAAGATTTGCATGAGGCCACAAACAAAATTTTGTGTGAAGCATAATGATCTATTGTTTAGTGTTCCTGATATATGGCTAGTTTGAGTATTACAATAGGATAATTATTTATTGTATAACCATAGTGCCCAGGAACCCCAGTCATGGACTGGGACCCCATTGCACTGAGGTCTGTGCAAACCCAACAAAAAGAGGGTCTCTGTCCTAAAGATCTTACAAGCTAAGTACAAGACAACAGATGGATACTGACAGATGGGAGGGAATACAAGGAAACAATGAGAAAATATTTGTTAGCGTGATAGGCTGTGATATCAGCACACCAGTGGCCTAACCATATAAGTAATATATGGATTACTTGATGATTTTTCACGTGTCAGAAGTATTTTAAAAGTATTTTAAAAGTCTAGAACAAGGAATACACAAAAGTATAAAGATGAAGGATTATGATCAAGTGTAATAAAATGCAGAAACTTGTTGTGGGGCCATGGTAGAAACTCCCTGATGAAGACTCTAACTTAATTGAAAGTTGGTCTTGTAATGGAAACAGTGCTCCTTCCCATTTTCACATACTTTCTCAAAGCTCCTCTTTATCGGAAATCTCTCATGTTGTCTGTAACCAACAGGAGAATCTTTGTTGGAATGACTGAGATAATCGGGCACGGTCCTTTTAAGAGATGGAACTATGGTGGGGGTGGGTGACTGTTCTAATTTGGAAAGTATTCAATTTTTGCACTGCAAAAACAGCTTAAACTAGAGACTTCATATTTGCTAATTAGTCTTTCTTCAAGTAGATGCAGATGTGTATTCCACTTTGTTGTGTACATGCCCAGCGCACCAAAGCCGGAGATTTTGCCTAGCAGTACCCGTAGAGGCTGTGGTCCCTTCCCTGGTTATATTAGGAGGTGCTGTCCATGCGCCCCCTTCCTCCTCCCCTCCCTCTCGCTTCCCCCCCCCCCCGCGTTCCTTCTTACTGCCTGTGTCTGGAGTTGGAGCTCTGTGTGGTTGTAACCTCACAACCTTGCAATCGGTCTAGATTTTTATTGTGTATAATTAGTGTTAGTAGTTTTAGTGTTTGTTTTTTCCCCTGGTGATACCCTCACTGGGGTTTAAACACTGTCCTTCGTATAGGAGAGCGATCCCTAATAACCATCCCCACACACAGTGCCTGCTTTGTCTTGATAAGGCCCACCTCAAAGAGCACTGTTTGATCTGCAGGAACCTTCATCTCAGGCAGCATCTGCTTGAACAGGTCATGTGGCCTGATCCAGTACCAATGCTGTCATCCAGATGATAGTCACTCTCGGGCTCTGAGAGTGTGTCTGCTTCATGTTCGGGAGTAGCGCCTCTCCAAAGAAGTGGAGGAGCTGTTCCCTGTCAATTGTGCCAAGGAAAAGGTCACATAAGATCAATCGACTGCTCCAGGTCTCAGCGTGACTCTTTTTTGCCTCCCCCAGGAAAAGCATGGACTGGCACGGAGCTGGTGCTGGCGGTCAGGATGGCACAGGTAGCTTTAAGCCTGCTACAGTATCAAGAGGGAAAGTCAGAAACCCTGTACCGTTGACTCTGGTTCCAGTCTCTGTTGAGTCTGGTACCAACGAGGGGGATGTTGGTACTGACTGTGTCCATGTCGTCAGCATATCAGACAGCCGCAGACATCATGTGCCTTTTGGTCCCAACTTCACCACTGGTCCAGGATCAGGATTTTCCCAGAGCTGCACCACCTATAGCCCCTCCAGTGGAGCAAGCCGCTGTCAGCAGTTCATCCCAGTGCTCTTCTTCCAGTAGTGGGGGTAGAGTTAGTATCAGAATTGGTATGAGGAACCTCCTCAGCACTGCCACATGTGTTTCCCTGCCAGCTTTCACCACCCTCAGTGTCGGTACAGTCAGTTACTTCGGTGCCACTGTTTACAATTCTGCATTCGGCACTAGTAGGTTCAGTACCAACAGTATCACCTCCATCTGATGCACTGCTTCCTGCCTCATTCTGGACAATAGCTGAAACGGATCACTTCCTTGCTCCCTCTGGTTTAGCTCTGCCCCGCCTTGCCGGAATCCCAGAACTCTTCCACAGCCAAGTCAAGGTTGTCCTGCTCTGCATCGTCCAGTGAACACTGAGGACCACTGATGGACTGTTACGGTCCGTAACATTGGCAAGCACTCTCTGGCCAGGCGCCTACTGGCCACCAATGCCCTATCCATATCTGTGGCCCCCTTGGAATGAGTGGGATGCCCCTCGTTCCTGCAAGACCTGCTATTCATCTCGTTCAAAGACTAAATCATCTGCCAGCTCTGCAGTGATGGCTGTAGATCAGCTGTGGATGCAGAAATCAGCCGTTTTCCTCCCCATGGAGCCTCCAGAGCCCTCTTGTCTGGGTGCATCATCCCTAAGAGAAGATCCAGCCTTGGCTCAATTAAGAGCCTTGTCCTCGTCTCTGGATGACGCTATAGTACTGAGTTCATCCTTCCCTTCAATAACAGAGACCTCAAGAGATATCAAGACCTTTATGCCTTGTGGCCTCATCCGTGGGCATCCAGGCAGAGTTCCTGCATAAGAACACCCACAAATTGGTGGACTTTTTGCAGCCATCTGCCCTTGGGAGAGTTGCCCTCCCAATCAACGACACGCTCCTCAAACCAATGAAGTCCATCCCCAAGGACAGAGACTCTAAGTGATTGGACTTTTTGGGCAGGAAAGTCTACACATCCTCATCCCTATGGATGTCAATTGCTAACCAACAGTGTTGCTGTCCAAATATAACTTCCTTAGTTCGGCCCTTATATTCATGTTTGTGGACCAGCTTTTGTCAAGAAAGGCTGCTTGGTGGCCAGAACATCTCTGCAGTCCACCCTTGACGTTACAGACACTTTGGCCAGGGTGATGGCCTCTGCGATCACTATGAGGAGGACTTAGTGGCCGCTAAATTCCAGCATTGCACCTGATGATTGAGGACTTGCCTTTCAACAGGTGAACCCTGTTTGCAGACAAGACCAATGAAATGCTTGACTCCTTCAAGGACTCTAGGGCTATCCTGAGATCGTGGGCATGTACACCGTGCCAGTGCACAGGCACCACTACGGTGCTCAGCATCAGCAGTATCGCCCAATGTGTAACTTTGTGGAGCCCTTTCCCCTGAAGCAGCAGAACTGACCTAAGAAGAGGGATAGATCCCAAAAGAGAAAGCGGTTCAGCCAGCCTACGCACCATCCCTCGGTGGCATCTAAATGCCCTTTTGACTACTTGGTCCAGAGTACTGTTCCAATCGTTACTCCTGCCTCCTCATCTTCCCATCCCTTTGGGGACAGACTGACCCTTTTTATAGCGGTTGGGGCTTGATTACTTCCAACATCTGGGTCCTGGACTCTGTTAGATTGGGTTATGCCATCCAGTTTGTCTCCAAACCTCCTCCCCACCCTCCCTTCCTGTCCCTCTTCAGGGACCCCCTCATGAGATACTGTTCACCAAGCATTGGTGTTGGGAGTGGTGGAGGAAATTCCACTGGAACACTGAGGTCCTGGCTTCTACTCCCAGTACTACTTGATACCCAAATCCAAAGGAGGCTGAGACCTATCCTTGACCTTTTGCAGCCTCAGCAAACATATCAGCTATATGAGGTTCCAAATGGTCACTCTTTCGACTGTCCTCCCTGTGTTCTCTCAGAACGATTGGTTCACTGCTTTGACCTCCAGGACCCCTACTTCATAAGAACAGCCATACTGGATCAGACCAAAGGTCCATCTAGCCCAGTATCCTGTCTTCTGACAGTGGCCAATGGAGGCTGCCCCAGAGGGAATGAACAGAACAGGTATCAAGTGATCCATTGCCTGTCGCCCATTCTCAGCTTCTAGCAAACAACTTCTGTGTAGCAATTCTGCTCAGCCACAGGCAAATCCTTTTGTTTCATTGTAGAGCACCGTTTTCAATACACAGTGCTGCTGTTCAGCCTCTCTTCCACTCCCTGAGTCTTCACCAATTGCGTGGTGTGGTTACTATATATCAGGGAATCCATATCTTCGTGTACCTCAATGACTGGTTATGAGGGGCAGATCCAGAGAGGAAGTTCTCACTCACATCAGTACCACATTGCACTTGCTTAACCGTCTGGACGTCATTCTAAATGCTGGAAAGTCAGCTTTGGCTCCCACTCAAAAAGTCCAAGTTCATTGGGGTCCTTAGATTCCACAAGATCATTCCTACTGATTGACTGACTGCTTTCAGACAATTTGATGGGTCTGCCTCAGTCTGCAATCTCTGTCTTCCATGACAGTCTGGGTGTGTCTGAGCCTATGGAGGCACGTATCCGTTTGCATGCAGGTGGTTCAGTTAGCGAGGCTGAACCTCTGCCTCCTTCAGATGTGTGTCAAGATGGTCTACCACCCCAACCTTCGTTTGCTGGAAAGACTAGTTCATCTCTCTCCGCTAGAACTAGACTCCTTACAGTGGTGGATGTGCCCATAGAATGTTTGCCTGGGAGTTCCTTTCACCCAGCCCTCACCCACCTAGAATGTGATCACCAGCGCTTCCCAGCTAGGTTGGGGGGCACACCTGGCCTTGCTGAAGGTACAGGCATTGTGGTTGAAGCGGGAGGCCTTGCTCCATATCAACATGCTGGAGCTTCAGGCCATCCACAATTCATACTGTGCCTTCCAGTACTGTATAAGACACTCAGTGGTTCACTTGCTCACCTACAATACCACTGTGAAGTACTGTGTGAACAAGCTGGGGAAGCACATTCCAGGTTGCTCAGCCTAGAGCAGGGGTCTCAAACTCAGTTTACCTTAGGGCCAGTGCCAGTCCTCAAATCCTCCCAGTGGGCCAATAATGTTACTGAAGATGGTGTTCAGAAAAGAAAACGTTTATATTGTATTTTTTATTTTCATTTTCTTAGAAATAATAAAACTGTCATACAACTTCATACAATTCTTCGCCTGCCAGTGTTTTTAGTGTTTGCCAGATGCCTGGCAATGCTTCAGTTCTGTGAGTTTGTTGATGTTTGACCTCAGTGGCTGAGCAGTTGAAACCTTCAGGATTGCAGCAAGGTGTGCATCAGATAGTTGTGTTCGGAATTTTGACTTGTTTATATTCATGGTGGGGAAAAAAGTGACGCCTCCATGGCTGACTCTGCCCGGCGACTAGTGATGGTATCACTGTCCCCGAGCCAATGGGAGCTGCAGGGGGCGGTGTGGTTGCATCTCTCCTCCGCCGGCAGCAGTGGGGAGGTTCTCAGGCTGCAGACGGCCCTCAGGCCGGGACTTTGAGACCCCTGGCCTAGAGGCAATCAATCTGTGGCAATTTTGCACTGAGGAGGACATTACTCTGATAGCTGTCCACTTACTCTGGGTTCAGAATCATCTCACGACCACCTTAGCAGGTATTTTTCCCTGAGTCACGTGTGGTCCCTGAAGACTAGTGTTCTCCAGGTTGTCTTTGCAGTGTGGGGCATTACCATGGTCAATCTGTTTGCCACAAGGGAAAACGGGAAATGTCAGATGTTCTGCTCTTCGGGAGGGGGGCTCCGTCCAGCCTCCCTCTCAGATGCTTTCCACTAAAGTTGGCAATCAACTCTCTTGTATGCCTTGCCCCCAATCCAAGTCATTCCCCAGGTCACCGTCAAGCTCAAGGCGGATCACGTGAAGGTTATCCTCATAGTCTCATTGCATGTATGAAGGCAGTATATTAGATAGCTTCGGCTGTGCCTCCTCAGCAGGTACAAGCTCATTCGACGAGAGCGTAAGCAATGTCAATAGAATTCCTCAATGACAGTTCCATAGTGGACATTTGCAGGGCAGTAATGTGGTTGTCCATACGTACATTTACAGACATTATGCTATTGCCGCATCTTCCAGAGTGGACACAAACTTAGGAAGGGCAGTACTACGATCCCTACTTCAGTAGACTCATAGTCCCAGCTTCTGGAAGGGATACTGCTTGCAAGTCACCTAGGTGGAATAAAGATCTGCATCTACTCAAAGAAGAAATAACGATTGATTACTGTAACTGGTTCTATGAGATGCGATGTAGACATGTATTCCACTACCCACCCTCCATTGCCTCTGCATCGGAGTCCCCTTATATGGGGGTTTGGTGCAAAGGAACTGAGGCCACTCGGGGCAGCACTGTCTTATATAACCCCAGGGAGGTTCCACAGCCATGAATTGTGTGCACCATCCCTCTGCGGGTACCGCTAGGCAAAATCTCTGGTTCTGGTGTGCTGGGTGTGCACACACCTAAGTGTATTACATGTCTGCTTCACATCTCAAAGAACCATTGTAACCGTAACTAACTATTTCTGATTGGGAAGTAGTGCATAATGCTGTTTTTTAACAAACTTGGATGGATAATAATGGAATTACTTGCTATGAAAATCTGAATCTTGACAGATTATGTAACCACTTTGATATTGCAGAATTTAAATGCATGATTGACAAGGCAGTAAGTCCTTATATATCAAATTAAGATTTATAAAAATACCTGACAAGACCTGTACATTTTGGGATCCAAATAGCTATCTCTTAAGGAAGTTTTTCGTACTTTCCTAGTGGAGCTTGTAAGATTCAGGAATAAATAAGTCCTCATTCATTAGTTTTCAAATAATAATTTTTACACATTATACTGTGCGCTCTAGTTCCAAGACTGACTTCATTTTTTTTATTGCAGGTTCAGGAGAAGATTCAACTAAGGGAGAAGGGAGAAAAAGAAAACTGCTGCTGCAATAAGGAAAAATATTACCACATGAATACAAAAATCTTTATGAGGTTGGTTGTGCTCTGAATGTAATATGTGGTAATATCTGAATCCCAAATATAAATATGGCTATCAAATTTACAGATTGGAGACAGTTTTGAGCATCTTTTTCAATTTTAATAAGTTTTAGATATGGAGTGCAAAATGTCCCATTCTCCCGTAAGTGGTACATAAATTTGATAATGATGCCGTGTCTGCTTGATTGTAATAAATATTGGATAACGGGTTAAGAGTCACCATTTGCTGTTAACCATTGATACCTGGGCTGGGAGGTTCTTCAGAAGGCAACTAACTGCATGCATCTATGCCTTTGCTGAGTAATTTTATCAAGGCACTAAAGAAATATGGGTAGATTGCGGTGAAATTAAATTTCTAATATTTTCATGATTCTCCTTTTAATACAACCTATGAAATGACGTGTAAAAAAACTTATGAATTTATATAGGCTGATATTTTCAAACCAGGTTGGGGATTTAACACATCTTCTATTAATTTTAATGAAGGGGATGTATGGCTAAATCACCTACACTGCTTTGAAAATATTAACTTTAGATGTATAATGGATATGGCCCCTTATGGGGAAAAGCACTTGCCACCAAAGTAAAAGCACTTCCCCTCCATTACCTTGCTAATGGGATCTCTGGCAATACAGTCAGATGAACATAAGTCATCTCTTTATACATTGAAAGAAACCTGATCATGGTTAAAACTGGTGCATATGGCATTGCTTTAAAAAAAAGTCATTAGCTTTTACTGATCCATGTGGAGGAAGGGATGCTAGTGTCCTATTAAATCTTTGGTATATTGTAAAGTCTCTACACCACTGGTATAAGCACTAGTTTGGTGGTGTAGCGCTTTACTTAACTCTGTTTATGGTTCTTACTTCCATGTCTAAATGAGCTTATTCAACAGCAAAATAAATTGACTATAAATTAATCTATGAATAGAACAGTGAAGGAGTCACAATAATACTTTGCTGACTTTGTTGCTTCTGATTTCATCTAAGTTGTGATTTCAGAACTTACAGTAGCTCAGAAAGCAATTAGCAGCTGTTTCTCTGATATGCAAGCATGCAGATTTAAATATTAAAGTTTTATGTGCCAAAATATAGTAAGCAAATTCACCAAGAGCTGTATACTGGATTCTTAAAATAAACTAGCTTATTTGAAAACCAGCGTCGATGTATTTTCCTGAATAAAGTTTTAAATTCCCTTTTTAAATTTCTAAAACTATTAAAAGATTAACTGCAAAGTTTTGCTGAAAATTAAAAACATGCGAGATCTTCACTTGGTGCTCTTTGAAAAATAGTAACAAATAAAATAGTCTGTATACCCAGTACATTGTTTCTCAGTGGTTCTCAAATTGATCTAATAATTGATAATATAGTGAAAGTTTTTTGATTCTTTGCAATTATAAGACTAATTGCTTGAAACAGGGCCAGTTAATGCAAAATTTTGCATTGCAGATGATGTGAAGTTGCAAATCTTGGCTCTGGTCCTGTAGTCTGATCCTTAACAATCCAAGTGCTTTAAACCTACCAAGGTTTTAAAGCTCTTTAGGGCAGTGACTGTGTGTGTCTAGTGCAGTAGTACCCATAGGTGCTATTGCAAATAACTCTTCATTAATATTACAGAAGGGATGCACGTGCTGACAAAGGACCATTAATAGAAAAACTCTGTAAAGGTTTGAAGAACTATAGTAAGTTGATACTTTTCTTTCTCTTGTTGTTACTTGTAGAGCCACCCCCATATTCTAGGATTATTTTCTTACCTTCGTTTTCATAGTTCTTTTAAGATTCTGTCAATCTTGTATCATTTACATGTACAAATGGAACCCATCTTTCTATTATTCAGAATTTGGATGTAAAGGGAAAACTTCTGGTTTTGGTAGAACTATATATACGCTATACTGTGTAAGTTAATATGAAAGCTTTCTTTTTAATCATAATGAAACTGGCGTATATCACAAGTGAAATGGATTTGGTTTCAACCTACCAGGTGGTGTTCTGCACCATGGAGCCACTGCACAGTTTATCAGAAGTCAACACATTGGTAGTCTCTGCTAACAGGAAGCCCACAGCTAGGTTATAGCAGTTCAGAACTGAGTTGCTTTAGCAGTATTTGGGGGGAACATTTTCAGGGAACATTTTCTCTAGTTAATAGTACCAGCATCGCTTTTTTTAAGAGCTTTATAGTTCACAAAATTCAGCCAAATTTTGGAAACTGTAGCCTACTTGGAAAAAGGCCATTATCAGGTAGCTTAGAAAGTAAACAGTATTGAAGTGATTTTAAAAAATTATTAACCTAAGGTGCTACAACAGTTAAAACTTAAAACAGTTATTTTAAGAAGTTTCCTTTGCTTGACAGTAGCCATTTAATCTGATATAATGTAGAGACAAAATTGCAAGATGACATTTTCTTTGTTATATTTTATTAATAGCTATAAATAATAACACTTAAAGTTGGCTTGTGATATTGAAGTTGATCTGTTACAGTACAGCTACATTGCAAAAAAAAAAAAAAAAAAACCCCAAAACCTTAGCACTGAGTCTCAGAGCCCATGTTAATTGACTCAGGTTCATGGGCCTCGAGCTGTGGGGCTACAAACTGCAGGTCAGATGTTCAGGTTTAGGCTGGAGTTCGGGGTCCGAGTCCCTTTAGGGGGAAGGTCTCAGAGCCCAGGAACCAGCTCAAGCCCAGGCATCTAACCTGCAGTTTGTAGTCCCACAAGCCCAAGTCAGCTGACCCGGGCCAGCCGCAGCTGTGCCATGGGTCTTATTGCAGTGTAGACATACCCTTAGATTTTCTCTTGAAGTGATTGGAAGACATTCTTTTTATCTGGTGGTGAAATGCAGGCTTTATGGACCTTCACAGAGCTTCAAGCAGAAGGCTTAAATCATCTGCTGTGATCTCCTGTATATCACAGGCCATTAAATTTCACCCAGTTATCTTGTACTGAGCCCAGTAACTTGTTTAATTAAAAACATACCTTCCAGAAAGGCATCAAGTCTTGATTAGAAGACATCAAGAGTTGTAAAATCCACTGCTTCCCTTGGCAGTTTGTTCCACTGTTTAATCATGCTCACTGTTAAAAATGGGTGCCTTATTTCCTGTTAGAATTCGTCTAGCTTCTACTTCCAGCATTGGTGCTTGTTATGTCTTTCTCCACTAGATTAAAGAGCCCTTTAGTACCTGGTATTTTCTCCCCATGGAAGTATTTATACACTGATTAAGTCACCTCTCAGTTTTCTTTTTTATAAACTAAACACACTGAGCTCTGTAAGCCTCTCATTGTAAGGAATTTTCTCCAGCCCTTGAATCATTTTTGTGGCTCTTCAAAACCTCAGAACTCCCAGTACAATTAATGGAAATGGTATGCATGGACCGTTTGTTAAATCAGCCGTGTATCTTGACAATATTGTCAGTTTTTTCAATAATCCATGAGTTCACAAACCCTTTCATAGTGTTGGCCATAACTAAATAGAAGAAATATTGTGTCATTGATCCCTTTTTCTCTCTTTCCCAATTTTGTATCCCCTCTCCTCCCACTCATTATTGCATATAATCCTGGTGTCAGGTATAGTAATTGCTGGGTATTTATTGTATTTTATTCTTTCTATTACCGTCATATTAGGAAAGTGGTGTCATATTTTTCACTGTCTGTGAAGGTAGTTTAGTGTTTGGAAATAAGGAGAGCTGTTACTTTGACTAGCTCGATCTCTGTGGTTTACAAGCAGTTGGTCCATGGACAAGTTTAAGAATTGCTTTAATAATCTATTTCGTTTCTAAATAAAAACTGAATAACTCTGGTAATCTGGAATGCATAAATTTAGTTCTATAAGCATCTCTCCAATTGACTGCTGAGAAATTCTTTGTGGAAAAGTATATATCACAACATAAACCTAGTTTGATCGGTGTGCCTCTCTCTCTCTCTCAAAATGAGATTATATGTTTATGTTCTGATTTATATAAATTAATGGACTACTCAGTATTTCATTTTCCAGTCTTATATGCGCTAGTAGCAATTTCCTCTCAAAGCAGTTCCCAACAATTTTTACTGGTTATTCTCTATAAATTACTTCTTGGCTCTTGCCTGTAACAGTTTAAAAAAAAAAAAGTAGTAGTAGTATTTGGAGAGAGTCTCACTTGACAGTGCATATTATAATGCTGTTGCATTAATGCTCTTAAACATGCAATTAAAAAAGAGCAAAACATGTTAAAATTTAGACCAAAGCGTGTCATCTTGATTTTTGCACAGGTGGTATTTCAGATGATGAAAGAAATAAGGAAACTGCATCTGTGAAGATAAACAAGGTTTGTTCAAATAACTGGAGGAAATATCGTGGTTGAAACTAACTAGGAAGTGAAAGTGTCAAGTTTTTTACACTGTAAATTATTTTGAAAGTTAACTTGTCTATTTTATCTAAAATACTGCATATCTGTAGTTATTTTAAAAAAAATTAGCAAGTGATTTAAGTAATACTGGTTATGTGAACTTTGACAGTCTGCCTGCAATACAGTTTTATACTGGTCCATTTTGTTCACTTACACTAAAATGTCACAAGGGTACCCTGCAAATACCTAAAAGTAAGTTGCAGTATAGTTCCAAGTCTTAGCTTGTGGCATCTGGAGAGCTCAAAGAAAGTTCTTCTCTAAAGAAAAATAGCTTGGAACTTTATCTTCTCACCAACTTGCAGCATCAGCCACAAGCTCTTAGGCAGAGAAATTAAAATATGAAGGCCACGGAGAGAGGAATGCCTGAATCAGCAGATGTACTTAACCAAGTAATTTGCTATGCGAATAAACATTCAGATTTAGAAAAACTCCATTTTTGTGGGATTATCTGAAGATAACGAATTAGCATCTTCCAGTTCTTTTGCTTTCTTTGTATAATTTAATGTTACACCAGAGGTTCAGAGCCAAGGTCACAAGAAGCCATGAAGTCTCCAGCCAGTTTCTTCCTTTTCATCGCTAGCTGTGGTTATAGAGACCTTCGCTCTGTGCCCAGAGTTTTTCTTGGATTTTGCCTAAGAATTCTTTATCTGCTGTTAGTTGTTTTTAGACAGTTTACATTTTTAAATAGTTGTAGGTTTCTGTATCATGCATAGTTTAGGTTTCATGGCCCCAGTTTTCCTGATGTAAGATCCACATACCTGGTGTCTGGTGGGCCTTGAGGATATTTGTTTTCTGGATGATTGTTTCTTGTGTTGGGCCTTTACCTCTTGGAGCCCAAAAGTAGTTCCAGGCTTTCTCTTCCTGTGATAGCCCCCACAAGCCAGGTCTTTTGATCTGTTTGGGGTCTCATTCCCAAGCAGATATCAAAATTATCATTCATCCACTTAAAAGCATCTGAAGTCCAGGGAAAAGGCCTTTGATGTCGGATCAGCCCCTTAATCTGGCTCTGGGATGGATGAATACTCTGGGTGTCCCGTCCTAGTGCTGTTTATTATACCATCTTTGGAATAATCTTAATCATTGAAGCTGAAACCTGTTAATAGAAGGCAATATGCCACATACATAAGGTACCCAGTCTTTCTGCAGCAGAAATCAATAGAAAAAAGACTCCTATTAGTATCACTGGAAGAGATCCAGAGCTCAGAATTATCCACAACAAAATTATTTGTTGTTTACTTACAGCACCTATTTACTTTAAATATAGCTAGTTTTCAAGGATATTTAACTATGGAAAGAGTGAAAAGATGGTAAGCAATTGAGACTAGGGGTTCTATCTATACCGTCACAAGACATTGTCCTAGTGCAAGTTTCCATAGCAAATGCATCCTTTGGTTTGACAGTCCTTCAGTCATCAGTACTGCATAGGTCCTCACACCTTCCTCCTCAGTGAGTACTGTCTCAGTTACCCATAGTGGAATACACATAGGGAGTTGAAGAAAGAGGTTCTTGCCTTGTATGGTAACTGGGTTCTTTGAGATGTGTGGTCCATGTTTGTATTCCACTACCTTCCCTCCTTCCCCTCTGCTTCAGATTCTTGACTCATGATTTGCAGTAGAGGAGAGGCAGCCAGTCCACACCGCCCCTTCTACTCTCAGTTCAGAGCACAAGGAGATGAGGAGCATAGTCACAGACCAACAGATACTGCTAGCAAAAAATTTTCAGTCTTATCGCGTGTGTAGCCCCAGTGAAATGCAGGTATGGACCACATGTCTCAAAGAACTGCAGTTACTACACAAGGAAATGACCTGCTTTTGAATTTTCCTTTTATTTAAAAAAAAAAAATTAAATACTTGAAATTGAAACAAAACATTAGTTTTGCGTTAAACACATGCTCTGTTGTTCACACAGATCTAATAATGAACACCAAATAGACATGGAAAAAATATCTTCAGTGGTTACACTTTAAACTTCAGGAATTTTTTTTTTGTATTGTTCTCAAGTGAACAACAGTGTCACTTTGTAGTTTTCAGAATGTTTGAACCATGAAATCTTTACTCTTTGATCCAGGGAAGAGGGGAATATTGATTATTAGGGCTGTCAATTAATTGCAGTTAACTCATGCGATTAACTCAAAAAAATTAATCGCGCTTTTAATCATACTGTTAAACAATAATAGAATACCAATTGAAATTTATTATAAATATTTATGGATGTTTTTCTACATTTTTAAATATATTGATTTCAGTTACAACACAGAATACAAAGTGTACAGTGCTCACTTTATATTTTTTATTGCAAATATTTGCACTGTAATGGAATGGTGGTCGAAGCATGAAGGACATATAAATGTTTAGCACATCTGGCACGTAAATATCTTGTGACACCGGTGCCATGAGAATGCCTGTTCTCACTTTCAGATGACATTGTAAACAAGAAGTGGGCAGCATTATTTCCTGCAAATGTAAACAGACTTGTTTGTCTGAGTGATTGGCTGAACAAGAAGTAGGACTGAGTGGACTGGTAGGCTCTAAAGTTTTACATTATTTTATTTTTGAGCATAGTTAATCTTTTTATATAATTCTACTTTTGTAAGTTCAATTTTAATGATTAAGACCTTGCACTACAGTACTTGTATAAGGTGAATTGAAATACTGTTTCTTTTGTTTCTCTTTTACAGTGCAAATATTTGTAGTCCAAAAGTAAATATAAAGTGAGCTCTGTTCACTTGGTATTGTGTTGTAATTGAAATCAATATATTTGAAAATACAGAAAACATCAAAAGTATTTAAATAAATGATATCTATTAATATTTAACAGCGCGATTAATTTTTTTAAATCACTTGACAGCCATATTGATTATCCAATTTTTAATCTGGTGTGCATTTATAAACCGCAATACTGGGCTGTTGAGTCTCCTGCATTGTTGGGTTATTCATAGGAATAAGAACTCTGAAATCTGCCTCCTGTTGCTGTTATTACTGAGACTTTCTTGTAAGCAACTGTGATTAAACTTTTATGGTTCATTTTTACTAAAGTTGGGAGAAATATTTGCTAGTGTAATACACATTTTTATGTTCATGTACTGTAGCATGAACTTACCTATGAACTCTGCAATCAATTGCTGATTTGTATCATGTTTCCCTGAATTAAAAAACAAAACACAACTTCACAATTGCAAAAGCAAACTACCACAGTAATGATAAATTTAATTTTTTTACCTACTGGTGATATTTATTACCTAGCATCAAAAATGCGATGGACAATAGGAAAACGAAGTATGTACCCAAGGACCTTAGTGGATTTAGTTATCCCACCATCCAGAAACTTCATAGAATTTAAGTTCAGGCTGCTTATGTACAGAACTCATCATCACAATCACTGAAGAGCAAGGACATCTCCAATTTGGGCAACCTTATTGAACATGCTGTAACACCACACATGATATTATGCAATCACTGACAGACTCTGCACCTCTACAAGATGGTTCTTGACACTTCTAACTTATTCAGCAACACAGTGGATGCACAACATTCCTCTAGATTGTACTCTAATACAAAACCTGATCCTCAACAACATTGTAACATTTTCTGTGGTGATATGAGCAATTAATATACGTAAGTGGTGGTTGTCCATGGGGAAACGTGAGGTTGGGGTTAGTTTTGCATTCAGAAGCGATTCAGAAGAATTTAGTGACTTTTTGTTGGAAATGCAGTGAGCTGAGGCACAATCACTGAGAGTGTACAGACTTGGGGCTCTCCCCAATTCTAGGCTTCTCCGAAAAGTCTCATCCTCAATTCACCCCCCGTGTCCTGTTCTCCCCAAACATAAAAACACTTCTTCTCAGGACATAGACACCTATTCTCCCCCCATCCCTTGCAAAATCTGTTCCCCTCTCTGCTTCCTTCCTTGTATGCTCCTGTCCATGGTGCTGTTGCCTGGTTTGCTGGGGATCCCAGACAGCTCTGAAAGCTGCTGCTTCTCCTGCCCCTTTATAAAGCCTCTTCTCCCCTGCCCCACTGCAGATGTGTAGAATTCTGTATGCTCCACAGACCCCATCTGTCCCTACCTACCTACAGTCCTCCTTGCTCCCCAACTGCCTCTTTAGGGTCTCTGTGCTAGGTAGAACTGGTGACTCCAGGCAGGCTGACAACATTGGAGGAAGGAAGTAGCTGAATTTGATTTGTGCATTGACTTTTTCTAGCAAAAATGATGAATGTGATGATACCTAACTTAAGCTTTCTTAAACCCACAAAGTTTAAAACTTGTCATCTGTCTGAACTCTTTTGACGATGTCTCTGTGAGTGGGTTTGGATGTTCGTTGGTACCGTAGCTCATTAGCTAGAGGAGTTAGGAAAAACCATGAGACTGGAAAAAATTCAAAAGGGTCTAATTTTTAAATGTTTTCTGTACCAAAGCTAGAGAAAATCTGACTATGAAAAATTAAATTGGCCAATGAAGAGCATATGTATAAAACTTGGAGACTGAATTCAAACATTTGGGTATAAAAGTTTTAGTCCTGCATTAACTGCACATCTCAATACAGTTTTAACTATAAAGCCTCTGTAATATACATCTGAAGGAAATCTTACCAGTGTAATTTAAAGTCTATGGACAGTTATGTATTAAGCGCTAAAGATGCGGAAGATTTAGTATTGGCTCTCTTTCATTTACAATTTTATTTTGTAGCCCAGAAGACAGACCTGCTCCAATGAGTGCTTCAGAAATCATTTTTGCAATAGATCTCCTTCCACTGGAGAATCCTTCTCCAGCTATAGAAATGATTGGTGAGTATTTGCTAACGCTTTACCCAAATTACCATATAAGTTTTAGCATTGTAGATGCTGTAATTGCAGTTAAGGGATGCTTTCATTTATATTTTATTACCCCCAAATACATGTAATTTTCTTACGCTCATTGCTAAACAAAAGCCTGCATTTTTCCTTTAAAATCTGGTATTGGAAATGGAGACCTCAGTTCAGCAATCCATCCCTGTTCACCAAAGCATGTGAGTACATGCTTAAGTCTCACTGGTTCGAATAGAATTTAACTACATGCTTAACTTAATGCTTTGCTGAGTTAGATAAGACCAATATTAGTTGACTCTCAGAATAATGAGAGAACACTATTCAGAGCAAGGGCAGAGTTTAAAAAAAAAATTAGGTTGCTCATGCAGCAGAGAAAATCTTCTGTTGTTGATCTATCTTGGCACAGAGAGGAGTACTTTTCCATCTCCCTGAACCATCGTTTGCTAAATGGCCCAGTACTTTTAAGTCAATAAATAAGGAGATCACAAATATTTTGGGGTTGTTCAGGTGGGTGGTCATGATAAGGGAAAGTTTGGGAACTCCTGATGCATACAAAATGTCTAAAGAAAGAAAAATAATGAAAACCTTGAACACTAGTTGGATAACAAAACAGGGAGAAATTATATGTCATTATTTAGTACTGTATAACTTAAGAAATGCAATTCCTCCTCACTTGTCCCATATAGCTTACCAATACTAAATGTCAGGGTAACCAAGTTTCTTCACTCCTTAACCTCATCACAGACCTTTTCTTCAGGCTGTATATTTGGGAGTCTTCTAGAGGATTGATGAATGCTGAAACTCTACTCTTCTCTTGAGGAGTTCATGAATTTAGAGTCCCATACTCAATTCCTTCATAACCTTATGAGATGTAATCCAGCACATCACTTCCCAAACCTAATCTGTGTGTCTGTTTATGACCCAGTCAAAAGATGTCAGATATTGCATTCTGCTGTCATCTTAGTAATTCCCGCCTTTCCTTAGTATCATAGCTTAACATGTAGCTCTGGGACATTTTTACTCAGTTGTATGTTCAGGTGGGTGGGCATGAAAAAATCTTGAAACTCTAAACATGTAGAAATATTTTAAAACTAATTTAGGAATAATTGCCTTCTAATAAATTTGCTTGTGTCAATTACTGACATGCATAATATCCAAGACTGGTATAATGCAAACTGTTTAAAAAAAGTTCTGAAATTTATCTTGCAGTACAGAACTTACAGAAATTCATACAGTGATCAGACAGAAGAGACGAGAACTGGAATTGTTGTCATCCTCTGTGTTAGCTAGAGTTCAAAGGTAAATAAATGTTTCCTATCCAAAGCGTTCAATGGTTTTAAGTGGATAAAAGTTTAAATGGATACTCAGATTTGAAATCACATTATTCAATTGTTAGAGAAAACTAAAATCTGTTTTCAGATCATAATTTTCTTCATTTTCACAGCTTGTTATTTGCTACTTTTTATGTAAATTGAGACTTTCTATTGTACATCCTGGTACTTGCTTTTCGTGTGCATCAGTGCAATAACCTCGCTGTGCACTGATCTGTGAGCCTACATGTGCCATTTTTCATATGTGTGAGTTTAATTTTATTTTGCATGATTCAGGGAATGTCAGTGGTGGTTGTTGTTGTTGTTTATTTTTAGAATATTCTTCTGATTTAAACGCAGACTACTAAATCTCAAGACTTAAACCTCAACTTTAAACCAGTTAGGCTTACCCTCTCCCATGATTGGTTGTGACTTTCTTCAACCTGGGGAGGAAAAAAAATCCACATTTTTCACCCCATGGTGGATAAAAAATGGGGGAGATGGATGGACCTTGACAGTGTTAGCAAATGAAACGCAAAGCACATTCAATTTCAGTTTCTTCTTCTTTTTCATTGTCTCAGCCTATGACAGAGGTGGGCAGACTATGGCCCGCGGGCCACATCTGGCCTGCGGGACTGTCCTGCCTGGCCACTGAGCTCCTGGCTGGGGAGGCTAGCCCTCGTCCCCTCCCCCGCAGTGATGCCGCCGCGCCACTAGCACTTTGGCCTGCCACTCCTGCTGGGCAGCGCCGGTGGCGTGGCTGGCTCCAGTGGGGCTGTGAGCTCCTGTTGCTCTGAGCAGCATGGTAAGGGGGCGGGGGGTTAGATAAGGGGCAGGGGGTCCCGGAGGGCAGTCAGGGGAGAGGGAGCAGGGGGTGGTTGGATGGGGTGGAGGTTCTGGGGGGTGCCCTCGGGACGGGAAGCGGGGGGGGTTGGATAGGTGTGGGAGTCCTGGGGGGCCTGTCAAGGGGCAGGGGTGTGGATAGGGGTCAGGGGATGGGAAGCAGGGGGTGGTTGGATGGGTTGGAGGTTCTGAGGGGTGCGGGGAGGGGGTGGGGGCCAGGCTGTTTGGGGAGGCACAGCCCTCCCTACCCGGCCCTCCATACAGTTTTGCAACCCTGATGTGGCCCTGGGGCCAAAAAGTTTGCCCATCCCTGGCCTATGACCTTTTAAATTTCGAGATCAGTTATACTGGCTGTGTAATGGAAATGTTCTATAGCTGCTTTGAATAGTTCCTCAGTTTTGTTCTTGTGTGATTCCATTTCTTAATTAGATCAAGCCAGATTTCACTGAGACTGTGCCAATAATGCCATCAGCTCATCTGTCAAATCCCTCCAAAATTTCCTTCAATTGCATTTGTAAGTTTAGTGTCTTTCTGTAGATTCTTTTGAGTATGCTTGGTTTTTTGCATTGAGCAATAGAGGACTTTGATCGAATTTTCACACGCCCTTGGTAGTTCAATGCAAAGGTAGAGATACAATTTTCCTGAGAGCTCAACTGAATGTGATTGCAAATGGGAAGATGGAGCATCAGTCTTTCATTTTCTAACAGCCAAATAGGGTGATAGTTGTTGCGGAAGTCTTATTTTTGGACTTCAGATGTGTTTTACGAGTGTGGTAAGTGTTACTACTTTATCAAAAAGACAGTGCTGAACACACATTCATCATAAATTTTCAAAATAATTGCATGAGGAGTTCTCTCATCTTTTTTTTTCTGTCTTTCAATTCTTTGTTTTCTGAGCAAATGGGAGAGATTTCTTAAACTTCCTTCTGTGTGCTTAGATGACATACATAATCAGCAGTTTGGACATACTTTTCTGCTGTTTAAATTGAAAACAGAATCAACATAATTAAGAATAAAATGAAATCCCTCAATAGATGAGTGTAACTGTTAATCAGACACAAGGACTAACTCAATACCTTGCATTAATATCAGTGTTGATTATTATAGTTTTTCTTTTATTCCTGTATTTTTTCTCTTGCAACTTCTAGTGCTATACTTAAGAGTTATTCTGTCTGGTGGAGTAAACTCAGGGAAAAATACTTCTATCATTTCTTTAAATTACTTATTTGCTATGTAGAGGGCTATTTTGTTTGCATATCACAAGATTGCAACTTTTTTGTCAAGTTGAATTTAAGCCTGTCGTTCGTTGAAAAGTCTTATTGATTGATATTTGCTATTCTTTTTGTTTTTAACGAGAAAAGACAGCTCCTGATAAATCTTATGTTGTAAACCTGCTGGAAGTCTTGGAACAACATGTAACTTAACCATTATAATTTAGATGTTTACTTCATGTGCTGAGAATCATGATAGTATCAAAAATGTCATTTACAGAATCCTCAAACTCACCTTTGCTCTGCTTTTCAATTTCATTAGAAAGTTTAATTCAAAGTCATGCTTGATGTTGAAGAATCCAAAAAAACCCATATGAAATGAGCATGAATTCTTTGTTTTACTACTTATCTCGTTCTGACAGTGTTTGTTTTAGTGTGGAAAAACAGTTTTAATTACTTCAGTTCATTCAATGAATTATTTCCTACTACTTACTTCAGCTCTAGGCATATTGAATGAGAAATTTATACATAGGTGTTTAGTAATCATTTCCCTAATCTTCACTTGCAGTGTTAATCAGCAGATTTCACATTTACTACAGGTAAAACTAGAAATGATCTAGTGAAATCAACCGTGTGAAGGGGAAAAAAAAAAGATGAACTAGCCAGCTTTTATGTTGAACCATGTTGTCAGATATCCTGTTTACTTTCTAGAAGTATCTGGTTTCTAGTCATCTTAGTTCTGTTAAAATTCATAAATCCACCTTGTCTTCAGCACCCGATGACAGTTGACTCTGTAGGCTAGCCACACCACTTTCCCCAGTCACCAGTAACTTTACCCACTTTTCTTTCCCTCTAGATTTCTAGGCAGTTCTGTAACTTTCTTATCGTTTCCTAATAACAAGATCCTTGATGATGTCACCACTTCCCTTTCTATTTTTAGAATAGTTTTCCTTTGCTGATATGAGGTGTTTAGGTTCTAATTTCAGAGTGATACAGAAATTTAAAAAGATAGATCAGTGGATGGTGTGTTTTGGGTTTTGATACCCCACCCTCCAACAACTCTGCCCTCCCCAAGCAAAACCCATCTTGTTATGTCCATTTGTTCTCCATATTAGTGAATATACCAGTATTTGTTAACTTCCCCTGACCGCAGCAAACCAACTTACTCTCCATATAACATGATATGGCACACTGGATTTCTTACATCTGTGGTGGAAACTCCTGGTTCTTCCCTACATCCATAAAAGAAACGTTTCTGGAGAAAATGATAACTCTTCACTCCCCATACTCTTTTTCCAGAACTTCTGTGTCTGAGGGAGAAGGAATCTCTCATCCCTTCACTGTGCTCCAGCCGGAGATGGATTCTCTTAGTAGTATTTCTTCTGCTTAGCCAATGGAGGGGAGATTATTATTGGACTGACTGTGAGGGCCTACAGCAGGACTCTGGATTTTTCTACTGAAACCTTGCTTCAGGTTGTTATGTCTGATTTCATCTAAAGGATTGTAGGGAGTTAGTTAGTTTGGCTTTTGTCAATGAATAAGGGCTCCTGAAGAATACATCTTTCTGGGAAAGAAAGCCTACTCATCAGCTTTGACTCTCTGTGTCACTAGCTATGAGGCAGTCCTAAGTATAATGTTTCATTTGTCAGCATGGTGAAACATGATATTACATGCTTAGTACATTAAATGACATTGTTATATCTTATTTTTCTAAAGTTCTTCATAAACCATTGTACCTTTTTCATTGCTTCATTGTTTTTTAATATTACAGAAGTCCCTTCGTGTTTTGTGAAGCTGAAGCGGAAACCTTTCTTCTTGCTTCCAGTGTAATGCCAGGGACTGTTTTTCCAACATATACCACGCCTTTGGAAAATTTTGGTAAACTTTTTTTTTTGTAAGTTTTATTTATGGTTCATATAAACTGTTGTCCCACTATGATTCTCTAAATTAGATGAAGTGTTCAGTTATAAAGAAAAATTGTAATCAGATGCAGTACAATTAGTAAGCTTCAAACCCAGATATTTTCATAATCAATTTTCAAGGTTAAAATTTAGGAGGTAAACTGTTGTGCCAGTTTCCAAATAATTGGTCAGTTACATAAAACACTTGTTTTCTTCATTTAGGGAAGAGCAAAATGTTTTCTATATAAAATTTTCTTCTGTATATCAAAATTATATGAATCTTATATTTACTCTTGTAACCTTATCAAACTTGTCGAAAGGATGGATAGCAGCTTTGCTGATATGTTTATATATTATTTAACAACCTAGACTGTCAGTGCTCTATTAAATGTTGTGAAGGAAGCAATCTTGTACAGGAGCAAGAGGAGTGGTTTAGATTAGTATTTAATTGATGGGGCACAGCCCATCACCAAAAGGTGAGGGGGGAAAACTGGCAGAATTGTTTTGATCTTTAAGATCCAGTAGGAATTTGGGGCTGGGGCAGCAGTGACGGAGCATACTCTCCCTCCTGCTGCGGTAACTGCCATCTAGTCCCTGCTCTAGTCCCTTCTGCCCTCAAACCCAGTTAGAACGGAGATCTTCCTCCTCCCCATAACCTGCACAGCTTTGAGACGTGGGGAGCAGAGCTTTCAGAGACAGCAGAACTATCATCAAAACCTCTTTGAAGCAGTATTGCCTCAGAGCGAAGTGCTGGGCAAGCAGAGAGAGACTTTGGGCCTTCAATGCTAGCGGCAAAAGCAGGGAAACAGCTACCAAGGGACAAGAGGAGGGGGTGAGAACAGCTCCAGCAGTAAAAGTACAAAATTGTAGCAAGCAAAAACTTTACCCCTCTCTTGGGTGGGGGGAGGGAAAAATTGACTCTTCAGGGCTCCAGTGTTTAGCAGTGCAAGTTAACTGGCTCTCTTTCCCCTCACTCCTGTCCATGTTCCTATCCTGCATCCAGTAGTGATAGGAGAACACGTTAGCTGGATGCCGCCGCTAAAATTCTCAGTGACTAAATAGTTAATATTGACATTTAAATTATAACCATTTTCAACTGGGTGTCAACTTTGCAATTATTAAAGCTATATAATGTCCCTCAAAGCTATTGTTTCACTCCATCTGCAGATTCAGGAGCGCATTTCAGTAGTTCATATTTTAAAGGCTTTCTTCACCTTAAAGGGGGTAGAAACTTAAGGTTTGTCCACACCTGGGAGTTATACCAGGATAGCTACAGTTTTATAGTTGTTCTGCTATAGCTGTGTTGGTCAATTTCGCCATACAGCCAAGCCCTTAATGTGCTTTAAATTAAACTCAGACAGAAATTGGAGCCAGTAGGGAGAAATTTGGGAGAAACGTAAAAGTTTTATTATTGATTCTACTTTTAAAATTGGGGGAGGGGAGTACATTTAAATATAACTTGAAAAATTGGTTAACTTTCATACACTTCCTCTCTTTGGGGCTGGTCCTATTTTGTGGTTGCAGATATTTGACTTAGGAACTTGATCCTCTTAATTGAAGGTGGGGTCAGCAATTAAGAAAAGGGCTCTTCTCAGGATGCTTAGGGACTGCCCTTCAGTGATTGAGATGTGGCATAGGAAAGCGCATGATTCCAGCTGCTCTTTTTTTAAACATGGAGCTAGGTTGATGGGAATCCGCTGCAATGGAATGTGGGAGTGCTAGACTTCTCCCCTGAAGTGACGGGCTTCTCTATTAGACTGCACCAAAAGTAGAAGTGTATACATTTTTTATTTGAAAAGTTAATGAAATAAAATATTGAACATTATTTTATTTAAACAGGTCCCAAATTGTTATTCATATTGGGCCTAATTAGGGTTGATAACGCTAGCAACTCTTCAAGTGTTGTTGACACTGCATATACCTAATGCAAGACAGGGAACTAAAATCTTTCACATTGCCCACTAGAAGAAGCACAAAATACTGAGTTCGGGTCTTGCCAGGGAAATAAGAGGAAATGATTTTCACACCATTTTAAAATTAAAAAATCTGTCTTTTTTTTTATCATGCCTATTCATTTGTTCTCTTTATTAGAATTCAATTTAGTATTTACAAGTATTTCACTGACTTGAAAAGGGAGCTTGGACGGACACCCACGAGATGTTCATTTATATATACCTATGCCTTGTCTGAACTAGAATTTAAAGATGTTCTTAGCTAACACATTTTAATAGTCTAATGTGAACAAGGCGGTGTAGGTTTTAATGCATGCTGAATTGGGAGAATTGAAATTTACAGAGCAACCTCATCAAGACAAGACCTTAAAGAAAACATTGTCAGACCTAATCCAGGTTTTCACCATTCAGGATGTGAGTTCTGCTTGAAGACTTTCTTAGGCCTGGGTCTATGCTATAAACTTCGGGTATTATAATAATTTACAGATGTGAGGTTTTTACAACATTTTTATATAGAGACTGCTTGCTTGGTGATATCATTTCAAATAGCTTTAGTCACTTGGTATTCCTTCTAAGAGTTTGGGATCTCCATTTAATATCCATTTGGTTTCCTCTTCACCTTAAACACATATTCCTTATAGTAGTCACCTGTCACAACTTGTCACCTGTTGTGGCAGATTCTGTCACTGGAAATATTTTAAATCAAATTTTTTTTCTAAAAGAGGTGCTTTAGTTCAAACTGAAAATAATTCAGGATATTCTTATTGTGGAGCTGTCAGGAATTTTTTTAAATAGTTTGTTGGTTAGAAATTGCCAATTTGTGGAAACCAAAACTTTTCCTGTGGAAAGGGCTTTCAGGTCCAGGATGGAATTTCAGGGGAGAGAGAAGATCCAATAGTCAGGTGGTTAGGACACCCACCTATATTGTTAACGGTTTCACTGCTGATCATTGTAGCAAAAAAAGCAAATGTACCTACCACCCCGCATGCTTTCCTGGGTGTTAGAAGTCCCCACTGTCCCTTTTCCAGCTACCAAAACCTCCACTTTGTTATGACAACTTTTAGGCAATGCCAGTACAAAAATATGTGGCACATTGAAAATTCAAAATTATGGGCAATGCAGAGTAAAGGGAATATAGTATCATACCAACAAAAAGGGTACTGTGCTTCTTATAATATTTTTCATATTACTTCATTTTTAAATTTGCCAGAAGCTACTGCAGAATTTGTTGTCCACTGTTAGTCACTGTAGTGCTGCAGAATTCAGGGAGCCTTGCAACAGAGTTTGGGTGCTCCATGGCAAAGTGAAATTAGAGTCCTATTTATAAACTGTGAATTTAAGATTTTATTAGGAGTTATGCTATTATTTACATTTGTTAATTAACCACTTTTCATGTGGTAATTCACAGTTGCATTGATGCCCATTTAAAAAATGCATCTTGCAGCAGCATTGAACGTTAGCACTCTGGAGCTGCAATAAGTCTTATGCTTGAACTGGCAAATTCTGCTGTAAATTAGCCACTATAGGTGGTGAACAGTACCTTTTTTTTAAATGGCATTCATTCTAACTCTTCAAACGGTAATAGTAAGACTCACTGTGGTGAAACATGGTTGCTTGTTTTGTTTTTGAATGCAATTGCTACCAGGGAGCCTTGCCAGTACATCTCCAAAATGTTAGTCTATTTCTCCTTTTGAAGAAACAGTATAAATTGGACAAAATGCTAGATTTTAGCCCTGGAGGTATCTTAGCCCAAAATTTATATTGTGCTACACATCAATATCTGTTCTTCATTAAACTTAAAATACCACGTTTGCATTCACATTACATTTAATTAATATATTACTAAATTTACTTTTTTATATTAGATCCTTCAGGAAAGAGATATGCTGTTGCATGTACACAGGAAGGAGAGGAGAAAA
Source organism: Eretmochelys imbricata (assembly GCF_965152235.1). Taxonomy (NCBI): domain Eukaryota; kingdom Metazoa; phylum Chordata; order Testudines; family Cheloniidae; genus Eretmochelys; species Eretmochelys imbricata. The sequence goes on from NC_135572.1 coordinate 302,740,655, forward strand.
AACAAGCCTCTGGCACATCTGGTACTAGAGGAACAAGAAAGAAGACTGCGAATACTACTCCTAGAAGATCTGCACGGAACAGAAAACCTGAGACTATGACTCAATCTCGCAGCTCACCAAGATCAAGTAATTCTGGATGTGATGCCCCCAATGATGATAACTCAACTATAAATGTTCCTTCTGCAGAATCAGAAAAACCACTCTCAAAACGAAAGTCTAAAAGAGGAGTTAAACAGCAGGTACCTTTGGTTAAAAAGAAACTTAGAAGTTCTCTGCGTTCTGAAAAATCATCCAGTGATTCAGTGGAAGATGACGAAGCTGCGGAGTCTGATACACATCCAATATTAGATAAAGACCACCTGTCGGATATTGAAAGTAGTAACTCTTGCCTTATGCACAAAAATAATGCAGAAACAGAGTCTGCTAATGGCTTGGAAAGCTGCAGTGAACATGTAGAGAGTGAGGATCTTACAAGAGACTGTGACAAAGAACAGGATACCCTAGAAAATTCAGATTCAGGTTCTTATATCCAAGAACCTCCTGTGTTAACCTTAGAGACTCAGAAATGTGAAATAAAAGATGTTAATAAAAATGTTACAGATTTTGAAAGTAAAGATGTCTGTGAAAATATTCCTGAACAAATAGAACAACCAGTGGCTAGTCACGGAGATCAATTACTTGAGGATTCAGTAACATCTACAAAAGTAGATCAGACATTAGATAATCCCCAAGATGAATCGTCTGAGTATCCAGAATCTGTGGCAAAAGTAGATCCATCTTTAGATAGCCCCAGAAATGAACTGAGTGAGCATCCAGAATCCATAGAAATTGATGATTCTGAGGACAAAGAACAGTCAGCAAATCGTAACACTGAAGATACTGAGAACATAAAAACTGTTCAAGATACTGAAACAGCTGTATTAATAAATAATGTTTCTCTAGACATTAACAAATTGGACCAGTCTTTAGAAGAGGAGCCCAAACCTGTATGTGAAGAGGCCAAAACTACAGAGTTACTCAAGGTGAATGTTGAACAATCTAATAAACGTTTTAGTGAGGATAACAGTGAAATGATACCAATGGAATGTGACTCATTTTGCAGTGACCAGACTGAATCTCAAATTGAACAGCCACCACCGGTTGATAGTATAAAACAAGAGGAGGCAAGCTCATTGCAGCAAGATTCCGAAAACTGTGTATCACACTCAGGTCTTTCTGACAAAAAAGATGAAGCTTCTTCTCACGAAACAGAATGCTCAACAGAATTTAAAAAAGATAAAAAACCTCGAACTAGAAGGTCTAGATTTCACTCTCCATCAACAACTTGGTCTCCTTCCAGGAGAGAGGGTGGGAAATCTCAGTCACCATCTCCCAAAAGGGAGACTGTCAAGGAGGGCAGTTGGTCTCAGTCACCCGAAAGGGAAACTGCCAGGGAGGGCAGGCGATCTCCTTCTCGGTCTCCAAAAAGAGAGACTGTCAGAGGGGGCAGGAAAACACCATCTCGGTCTCCTAAAAGGGAGACGGATAGGGAAGGCAGAAGATCTCCTTCTCGGTCAAGAGTTAAAGATTCCTCTCCAAGGCAAAAATCTAGGTCTCAAAGCAAAGACAGGGATAGTGACAGAGATGGACAAAGGAGAGATCATGACAGAGAGAGAAGAAATAGGAGATGGTCAAGATCCCGGTCACGATCTAGATCAAGATCCAGATCAAGAACAAGAAGTAAGGGTCCTTCATTCATTAGGAATGAGAGAGATGGTCACTCTCCTCGGTGGAAAGAGAGATGGACAAATGACAGCTGGAGAAGTCCCAGAGGAAATGATAGATACAAAAGAAGTGAACAGGAGAAACAGAATGAAAATCTGCAAAAAGAAAAAGACCATACAGACAAAAGTACTGATGAGCAATGTTCTTCTGAAAAGCATAAGAATGATTGTCCAGACTGGGTAATGGAAAGGATAAATTCTGTTCCTGAAACTAGGAGCAGAGAGAGAGACAAATTTAAAGATCCACAATGGGAAGAAAATAGACATGATAATTCAGGACATTCTTGGAATAAAAACTTTGGTTCAGGTTGGATTTCAAATCGTGGCAGAGGCAGCCGTAACAGAGGTGGCCGTGGCAGAGGCGGTTTTATGTATGGAGACCAGAATGAAAACCAATGGCAAAATAGAAAACCCCTCTCAGGAAACTCAAATAGTTCCGGGAATGAGACTGCAAGGTTCCCAGAACATCAACCATACAGGCGTAAGAGTGAACAAGATTTTTCTTTTGATACGCCTGCTGATAGGTCTGGGTGGACATCTGCATCTAGTTGGGCTGTAAGAAAGACTTTACCTGCAGATGTACAAAACTATTATTCAAGAAGAGGGAGAAATTCCTCAAGTCCACAGTCTGGATGGATGAGGCAAGAAGATGAGACATCTGAGCAAGGTATTCATTTTTATCTGATTTTCATAGTATTTAAATGGAGAAAATGCCCCCCCCCCCTTTTTTTTTTAAGAATACTACAAATCCTGTGTGAATTTGACACTGTCACTTTACTGTTCTGTGCAGCAAAGGCTAACTAGTAGTCACACAACAAACAAAATTGGCAAAGCCTACTATGAAGGGAGGCCTTTTTTTCTTCACCCCTGTTTGTATGCTACAAACACTGTTGGGCTGGATGTTCAGTAAATTAAGAACTGGACTTTGAGTCTTCAGGACTAGGGTGCAACCAACCAAATATGTTCCTCAAGAAAAAGAAAAAACATCCATGTATATGTTTTGCTCATTTGAGTTTACACACACTGTGGTATTGTTGGTACAGAATGAACATAGAGAAATGTAATGAACTACTTACTGCCTTTTTTTTTAAAGGGTGATTTCTTCAAGGAAGACTTAATAGTTACCAATGAAAACATATACAAATTATAGATTTGATCATGTGTTAACTTGATTGCGCTAACTATAATGTAGCAGTCAGCATTTTTAGAGTGAAACTGGCTTTCATGTTATAAAGTATTTATAAATCCAAAAATGTCTCATGCTCTTACTAATTAGCAGATGGCTCTTGACTGACCTAAAGGGAGTCCTTGTTTACCCCATCTTGATCCTTTAGTTTTTGACATCACAATTATCACTGTGCACAGACTGTTGCAATAAACATAGGATTATTATTTAATTACAAGAGCAAACAGACAAAGAAGTCCTCATTTGTACAGAAGATAATTTTTTCAGATATACACAACTACAATAATATCAAAGGGCATTCAGAGAACTAGGAGTAAATAAAACATTTTATATAAGTATTACTCTTTTCCATATTTGTTACAGTGAACATCCCCACCCAGTGGGACTGTAATATCATTTTCACTGTTTCTTGTTAAGTTCATAAAAATATTCTGGGCTGAATAAACTATGCAGTAGAAGGCTGAGGAGTTATTAGCTCAGGATGAGGTTAATTCTGAATTAGTGGAAAGCTCCCTCAAGTTACTGATACTCTGAAATTGTTATGAAATATGTGAATTAAAAAATGTAAGCTACAGAACACAAATGGGATGTTACATAAAACTTACAAAAAAATTCCTACCTTTGCTCTCGTCCCTGTTTCTTCACCCATTTTTTTCTTTCTCCATCTCTATTCCTAATCCCTATTTCCTACATGTCCATAAAATCCCCTTCAAAATAGCCCAGTGTATTTTTGTTGTTAACTGAATTTGGAGGTAGAGGATTAAATTCTTCCATTATAAACTCAGTAATACGGAGCCATGTTGGCCTATAGAAAAGGAGGCATGTGTAGGGAGGGTGAGGCATAAGAGGAAAGGTCAAATCTTGATCTCCTTGAATTCAATGACGCAGTTCCCACTGATTTCAATTACGTACAAAGAAGGAAAGTGAGCCAATGGATTTTTAAACAGTGCTGCAGTTTCACAGTCCCAGCTTCTTAGCTTTTGGGGGTTTACTACTTATATGTCAATTTCATTTTTTTTTTAATGTATTTATTGCCTTCTGTTGAAGGGGGAAGTAAAGTTGAGGTTAACACTTATTTATTTCTGGCACGAAGTGTGACCATTGTGAGTAAGGGAGCATATCACTATCGTATACAGTTAATATTCCTGAAGTCTGGATAATAAGCACTCTTAGCCAATCAGAGTATAAATATCCTTATACTATAGAACAGTTATTAGAAATAACTATAGCATGGTTGTGCAAATCAGACGCCCAGAATTGCATACATGGGCAAATGTATGCTTATGTTTCAGTAGTGACAGTTTGGGTGATGTGTGTTGCATTCCTGCACTTTGACTGTAACAAATTTTAAGCTGTGGTATAAATGAGTAGTGGGGGAATTCAAAGCAAAGGCTCTCGGAGCAACCTAAACTTTGTGACTCCTTAAACCTCTAAATTGGTGTTTCTTGGGGCGTCTCTGTTCTCTATAGAAATATGTATTTTGTACTTTAAATATTCTGTTCTTTTAATAGATCCAAACCTCAAAGACCAAACAAACCAACCAGGTGATGGCTCTCAGCTACCAATAAATATGATGCAGCAACAAATGAATGTAATGCCACAAGTGAACGCACAACACCAGCCTATGAATATCTTCCCATATCCAGTGGGTGTTCATGCTCCTATTATGAACATCCAACACAATCCATTTAACATACATCCCCCGCTGCCCTTGCATCTCCATACAGGAGTACCTCTCATACAGGTAGCTGCTCCTACCAATGTGTCTCAGGGATTACCTCCACCTCCACCTCCTCCCCCACCATCTCAGCAAGTCAGCTACATTGCTTCACAAACAGATGGAAAACAATTGCAGGTATGTTTTTCAGAAATCAAGGTCTAAGCAATATAGCCATAAAACATAGTTAAGCAGTGTTACATCTATCAAGAGTATCTTGTATTAACATACTATAAAACTTGTCAAATATATAGTAACAGTTGGTTCTTCCTCCCCCTGAAAAAAGGTGATAGTGAAGTATTTATGGCGAAATGGATTGGCTCTGAAACCACTTAAAAACGTTAGTCAGAATACACAATTTTTACTCTTTATTTATAGTTCTGTAGCACCCAGAGATGTCAACCAAGAATGGAATGTTGCATAGTTTTCTCATAGTTTGTCCACTATCAAATTGTGTATACACACAAGAGATTTCAATTCTAGTAGTTTTTAGAAATTGGATACTAAATTATTTTGAATATTCTTCCCATTTCAACAGAGTGTTGGCTTTATCCTCTGGGAAAGCTTATATATTTTGTAGTATGAGGAAGCTTTTTTTGTCTCATTTAACAGTCCTCTAAATCAGTGGTTCCCAACCTTTCTGTTGGAGCCCTCTCTTGGGGTGGATCAGCCCTATAATGTCCCCTTGCACCATTTCCTTATGCCGTTGCTTGTGTCTGTTTTTCTTTTCCACTCACCTTTTTTTTCCATGTCTTCATCCTTGTTTCCTTCTAATCATTTTTACTTTTTTTATTTTGGCTTTTTTACCTATTTTGTCTAGTCTCTGTCCTTCCCCTTTGATGCTGTAGTCCCTACCCCATTTCTCCAGTCATCAGAAGTCTCAGTTCTGCTGGAGATAGTGGGGTATATCTTTGTGCCTCACAAAGTTGGTAGTTCCTGTGGTGCTCCAGAGAAGTGACCTTTGGGCTGGTGGCCTGTTGCCTTAGCCTTCAGCTCTGTACATGTGAGCTTCTCCCACAGCCAGTCATGACAGTAGGAGCCACACAGGAATGCTGAGGAACAATGGGTGGCTTTCAAGAGGTTACCTAACACATTACTAGAACACACAGCAGCACGTTTGCAGTGTGTGGAAGTGGATCTGGGGTTCTGCAAATTTTCTCGTCTGTGCTGATCCTCAGCCTTGGCCTGTGACCCCAAACTAATCTGGCATCCTTTCCTCTGCATCCTGGGTTGGGAAACTGTTCTAGATGATGTTCCTTTTCCATTGCTGTCAGTCATTAATATTCACAACCTCAACATCACATAAACAAATGGGAACAACCATAGGAAATACTGACTTATATGAATGAACATGACACATTTCAAATGTTTTGCAGACACAATGGTAAAATACTAGTATAACAGACAATCAGCCTGCATTTCAATTTGGTTTAGGTCTGCTGTCTGAAACAATTTAAAACTAGATTTTTACATTGGGAAATTAAATATTCTAATCCCAGAAGCATGAGAGAGCTGAAGTGTTTCTGTGAACCCTTCACTAATGGAATTGTCCAGTGACTCAATAAATATGACTGTAGAGCCAACATATTTAGTAAAATGTGTTGCTCCAAAGTATGCTGAGGAACTGAGACTCAATTGATGTCTGCGTGCTGCCCCTCTCTATCACTATGGAATGGTGTCTGTGCTGAGTCCTGAATCTGTTAGCACCTTGTAATGCCATTGACTATGAGAGACTGAGGCCTGGTCTACATTTAAATTAGATCAGCCTAGCTATGTGGCTCAGGGTTGTGAAAATGTTGCACCCCAATCATCACAGTTAGGTTGATTTAACCCCCAGTGTAGGTGTAACAGTGTTGACTGAATTCTTCCATCAGCCTAGCTATTGCCTTTTGGAGAAATGGATTAAATATGTTGATGGAAAAACCTCTTCTGTCAGTGTAGGAAGTGTCTATGCTGTAGCGTAGACATGCCCTGAGTTGCCTGAAGGGTCTTTTGGGAATACCTCTCTAATAGATTTGCTCCTTCTTTAGAGAGGGGTTTGAGGGTAGTGTCACACAGTTACTTGTCCTTGTGTGAGTCCTGCAACATTCTTATAAACACTGAATAGGAAGGAAAAACTGGAAACCGCTAGGAAGGTTAAGGATTGTTTTAACTGAGTTCTTGTCATTGTAATGTTGATATCCAGCTCTGTATCTCCTTTTCATTTGAACTCAAATTCTAGTTTCACTACTGCCCAATCTGGATAAATATAAACTGGCTGTGACTCAACCTGCCTAGTACATAAGTGATGCTTGTATGGAGAAGTGTTTGGAGCAGCAGGCAAGAGGCAGCATTTGCACCAATAGGAGCTGTTGGCACCATTGTTATTCCCTGATTCCAAGGAAGCAGCAATGGTCCATTGTGCCTTTCGCTGATATCTCAGAATGGCTTTTCCCCGGGTGTAGACTTCAGTCGTCATTTGATCTCTTCTCGTCTTGACTGAGCACTAGCTATGGCTACCCTTGAAGTTCACAAGAAGCTCCATCTCTTGCGAAACACAGAAGCAAACCTTCTCAGACATATGGACAAACATTCTGTCACCTAAGCTCAAGCACTTGCTTAAGCTCTCATTTTTGTGTATGCATTTCAAAGTGTTGGGGTCTAGGAACTGATTTACCTAACAGACACATTCCTGTACATGGCTATGAGAGCCAAAAGTGTCTGGGAAGTACCTGCCTTCAGAACTTAAATTTGAAAATGTCCATTTCCATTTGTAGCACCGTTCTTGGGAATTCTTTCCCAGTAGGTAGAAGTCCACCAGAGCCAGGGTCTAGCAACTTTAATGATATGATGTAAGGTGCATTTATTTTGTTCAGGATTTCATTAACTGTTTTTGTTCTTATGTGTGTTAATCTTTATATAAAAGTGGCTGACTGCTATAGCAACAGCTGATGTAGAAATTAGCTGCTAAACCCAAGTACCTGTGGTATTCGTGCATTTATTACACTTGCTGAGAGTTCTAGAAAGTAACAGTTATTGAATATCTGAAGAATAATGTATTAACTGCTGGTAACTTTTTAAAACAGGGTATTCCTAGTGCTCCTCATGTAAGTAATAACATGAGTGCACCACTCTTGCCTGCTCCAACAGCAGTCCTGGGAAATGTGGGAACAGTTCAGGGACCAAGTTCTGGTAATGCAACATCATCAAGTCACATCAAAACCTCTAATGCTGCTGTAAAATTTGCAGAAGGCAAAGTAAGTGTTACGGTGGAAGCCAGCGCAGATAGCTCGAAGAAAGACCAGGCAAGTTCAGAGTTGAGAGCAATATATATAAATCTACAGTGTTAAAAATTAGAGAACAAATGTGTCGACCTCCTTTTTAATGTATGGGATACTTATTGCTGTCATCCTTAAACTTCCATGGAAACTCTATAACTACAAGCAAATTAACTTAATTTTTATCTAATAAAATATTAATACTTTTAGAGTTGCACTTCTGTAAGTACTTTAAAATATTTTAAAGTGTAATTAATTAGTACGGCCACGTTCTGCTGCAGATAGGTATGTGTGGTTCTCATTGACACCTGTCGAAGCTGGTTGTGTGTTCAAATATTAGGGCAGAACTTTGGCCCTGGTTCCGACAGCATTAGTTTAAGAGAAACTTTCAGTCTGCAAAGCCTTTCTTACTTTGATTGTTAGAATTAACTTGAAATAATCTTTTTATGTTTAAAAAAAAAAATTGCACACGTACTTAGCTAAAAATCAGGTCTTTTTCTTTTGACAGAAATTATTAATTCAAGAAAAAGCAGCACAAGAGGTAAAACTGGCTATTAAACCTTTCTACCAGAATAAAGATATTACCAAGGAGGAGTATAAAGAGATTGTGCGGAAAGCAGTAGATAAAGTAAGTTGTATTGAGGAATGACTTTTTAATAGTCTAAAAATATACATACATTAATATTTTAATTGATTCCGCCCTCTTCCCACCTCCCAGCAATATTGGAAAAAGGGTGATGAGTTGAGGGTGCTCAGCACCTTGCAACATCAGGTACATTTGTTCATTCCATAGACAAAATTATAACAGTGGCGAGTAGGTAGATATTGCCTTATTAAATTAATAAAACAGCCTTCCTGATTTAAGTTTTGCCCATCTTGGTGAAAGTAAGCATTATTTATCTGTGAGTGACTCTTTACTGACAGCTGTGAAGCATTGACAATGGTGTGTGTGTTTGTGTGTGTGATACATATATTTCCTGTTGTAGGTTTGTCATAGCAAGAGTGGAGAAGTCAATTCTGCAAAAGTGGCGAATCTAGTGAAAGCATATGTAGACAAATACAAACATTCACGGAAGAAAAATCCGGAGGAAGCAGTCTCTGCTGAAAGAAAGAGAGAATAAAATGAAAAAGAACTGAAAACATGGTCAAGATTAATCTGCAAAGTGCAATTTCAACATGAACCATTAACTGAAGATTATACAATTGATTGGAATCTGGTTTTGATAAAATTATTTTTCAATGTAGTATATGTTTTGTTCTAAATAATTATAGATCTAACTGCAACTTCTTTATCCCTTTTCAAAAAAAGATGCTTAAAAGAAAGTAAAAGGTGTAAAGGAGGGTGCATTTTTATTAGGAATGTACGATTGTGTGGATACTAGCAGATGTACAGCATTTTGACTTGAATAATGAAGTGCGTAAAATTAGAAACTTCTAAGTACATTGGTTTTGGAACAGGTATGTACAGTACATGTAATCAGTCAGGTTAAAAGATATTAAAGTAAGATTTTTCTCTTTGATTTTCCCCTAATTATAATAAAGATAATGTATTCCCCTGACAAATATTTCTAGTGTTAACTGGACAGATTGATTGCAGGGGTCAGTGTGTGTATATAAAAAAAAAAAAAAAAAAAAAACAAACACATGGCTATGTCTGAACAGAAGAACTGTTTAGATACACACAAAAAAAAAATTAAACATAAACAGTAAGATTCAGTGTCCAATATCATGGGCGCTGTAATTCTATTGTAACACCAAATAAAGGTTATGCTGCTTGTTTTTGTTTTGTGACTTTTGTTTTAAGATGTTGGGACGAATCTGCTTAATTCTTATGGAAATTAACTGAAGGCTTCATTCAGTTCCAAGAGGTATGGTTCAAGCAACCACAGTACATATCTAATTCTTCCCTCATCTGGTAAAAGGACCTAGGAAATTATCACTCTGTAGGGTTGGATATTCAGGAATATAAGCACTGGGTTTCTATAGCTCTTCAACTATAGTGAACAAGACGGACTTCTGTATTAAGTCTTACTAGGGTCTCTAATGACCAGAGGTTGCCAGTTGTGCCAATTTTAGTTGTGAGGTATTTTATTAACATGAACTATAGTTTTCAGGGGAATACAGCATAGACCACCAAACTTGTCACTAAAACTGCACACAGGTATCCTAGGTGACATACAAAATGTAGTCACATATGGTAGCTTTCATATTTCCCAAAACACTTTGCAATAAAGAGTTAGGTACAGATAGTCCAGTCATTCTAAAGGTAAATGTGGGAGCCATTAAGTGTGTTACCGGAATGCTTGCAATGTTGAGTAGAACCTGCTTTAAACTGAGAGTGTATGTTTGTCAGGACCTTGAGATTTTTACCTGCTCTATGGAAAGAGCACCTATTCAGCTCCTTTTAACTTTCATCGGGACAGTGACTAGGGGTGCGGTAGACAGGACCTTGCTTTCCTTTTCCTTTTGAAGGGCAGCATTAACAAATGCAATGTGAGTCCCTCAGTACTGCACTCTGGTGATACTGTTTGTGAGCCCAGGACCTTTGTGCTCCAACTAAAGGTCTCAACAGTGTGAAGGTGCCATGCTGACACTTAGTCCCTGCAATGTGGTGTAATATACTTCGTTTTACATTCTGGCATGTTACCATCCACATAGCCGTCTTTGATAGGGGACTTTCAAATGCTTGTCCATTCCCTTCCATGAGATGAAAGATAAAATAAGGGATATAGACGTGTGTAACTAAATGCTGTCACAAAACAGTTGATCACTTGTTTTTAACTTTCTGCAGACTTACTGAAGCATTTGACTTGCTATATTTATTTTTGTGTGCCTAAATCAAAATCTTATGTAAATTGGAGACTGATGGTATAATACATTTTCTACAATCAAGCCATGTTTTAGATCTTTCAAAAGTGATTCAGTTTTAGACAGTTGTAGCAATTTGTATGAACTCTCAATCTATTTTAAGCTAAAATTGGTTAGCACTTTTTGACAAATCTTGTAGCAAATTGCTATGTCTATCCTGGTTAATCACGCCATGCGTACTTACTTTTATTGCATTTTCCTCCTCTGGTGAATTTTTGGAGTTTAATGATTTTTATATCTTTTTACTCTATACAGTTGAGCCTCACTATAATGCTCCTTTTAGGAAATAGGTAATTGTCCTTTTGAAGGGAAGTAGGAGGTGAAGAGCTGGAGGGATGGTTGCTTTCAACATGTTGCGGGCGGGAAGGGAGGATTTGTTAATTTTTGTTTCCACAGCTCCTGTCTGGAAGACAAGATGCCACTTACTACCACATTCTAATTGGGGCAGTGATTATTATAGTGATGCTCCACTGTATTTCAAATCCTAATGAAGAGTATCTGGTAGATTAGAATGTGATCAGTAAACCTTATTTTTTACAACTGAAATATTTAAGAATTTATCAGAAAATATGCAGTCCATTAAAATGGATGTGTTTAAATTAAAAATGCATTGCCTTAATACATAGACTATCCTATATTTTTCCAGAAAAATCAGCAAGGTCTACTTTAATATGACTGCATGAGAAGGCATGTGCTTTAACTTTGTGAACATCTTTTTGTTAAACGACTAGTATTAAAGCTGTGTTCCTGTTGATATTTATTGAAACTCTGTGTTAACCCCTAGTTGTTGGGATTTCCCAACATGCACTAATGCAAAATACAAAGTGGCAGCAGGAGCTCTGGGCCCAGTTGATGCTGAGAAGGTTGAGAAGACAAATTCATCTTATCTAAATTGCCTTGAGAAAATGTTACACATTTTGTGAATTTAGGCAAATCACAAGGAGTTTCCCCGCACTCCTTCAAATAGTTTCACTGTGCATGCTGCTTGAATGTCTCATCCTAAAGATGTATCTTCAGGAGCACAGTGGCTGGCTAAAGTCTATGCTGTGGTGTTTAAGGCTGGAGTGCTGTCTACTGAAATAATATTCTAAAAATAGTTTTATGTAGTGCATAATCTTTTCTAATAAATTCTTTTGACTAAACTTCAAGTAATGTGTCTTTGGTCTTAAACTATACTGGCTCAGAAGGTTTCATTTAAATGGCTAAATCTCCCACCACAATCTGTCACAGGAGAGTTCTGAAATGAATTGCTGTTTTGTAGGCATATAAAACTAAATGGAAATTATGCTGCTGTATTTGCCTTCTCTAATTCCTAACTCTCTCTAGTTAGGATGGTTGTTTTCTGTACAGCTGTACTTAATTGTGCTTTATAATGATTAGGTAAACAAGCTGTTGTATTTAACTTTTGGGAGACATGCACAAGTGATGAAGTGTTTTTGCCCAGTGTCTAACTGTAACAAGAAGGTTTCACACCTTTCAGGTGATGTTCTGGGAAAGGGTGTGTTTAAGTACAGAGGAGTCTAAAGGTTCATCTTTGTGCCCAGAGGGGCCCCGCAGCTGGATAGTAGGTTCCAGCTCTTAGAATGGTGTGTTAGACTGCAGGTCTGCACGCTGAGTTGTGTGCCTACGACCTCCAAGATTGAGGTAGTGGGTAGACTCCCTTAGGGAACCAGAGGCTTGATTTCCCCTCACAGCAGTCTGGTAGGTGGCCAGCAAGGGGCACCTGACCCATTAAAACTACAAACCTGCCTTGTCTGTATAAGAGGTGAAATCTTGACTCAGGAGTTTTTACATTTACTTTAGCAAGGCCAGGTTTCACTCTACTACTTTAGTAATTGTTGATACTTTTTCTAGTGTAAAAGTGGCCTTGGTAGGGGGCAGTTTAGCAGTGGTGGGGTACTTTCAAATGAGGGCACTGTAGGAGGGCATGCAGTTGCCTTGACTATGTGACCAAGGCTTTACTGTTGAAGGAACCTCAAGCCCTCTGTTTCCTATTCAGGCTTTATTCTGTGGCCTCTCCTGAAGGACTCCATGGACCACAGGTTAAGAGCCACTGATTCTAGCTGAAAAACTACTAGAAGAGCTGTGTAAGCTACTGCTCCAGGATATGAAGTTACAGTCCATTAGATTTTGACAGGCGACTGTTGTAAATGCAGTGAGTCACACTGGAGCTGTAACGTTAGGAAAAGGGGTGGCCATTCAAGATGATCTAGCTGGAAAGTAGAGGATCCAGGATGAATAACACTCTGAGGTAACTAGGAGAAATATGCACTCCTGTAAAAGAAAAAAAAAGAACCTTCGTCTTCTATTTAAACTAATGAATTTAACCTCGGTATTCTATGTTTTACAGGAAGCTGTTGTACAGATTAAATATACAGTTAACTAGCCCAAGAGCACACAAGAAAGCCTGTAGCAAAGCTGGAAACAGCCTGACTTTCTGATTCCTAGTTTTGTGCCTTAATTATAACCATTATTCCTCCCCAATGCCAGTCAATCTTTAAATAATATCTAGCTTAGATTCTCCAACTGTAGTTCCAAGAAAATTAAGACAAGGGCCTTGTCTACACAAAGTTGGTTTAATGTGAGTCTGTTTTTTCGCATGGTTTGCCCTGGGTAACATTGAGTAGAAACAGGTTTTAATGACAGCATTGAAACTAAAATAAACGCCTACTCAGAAGATTTCATTGGTTTTAAATCACGTCTTTAAAATCTAGTTAAATCAGGCAAATGGCTCTTAATTCAGTAATAAGCTTTGTTTCAAATTGCATCTGAGAGCCTGGTCTAACTTATAAAATTAAGTTGGCATAACTGTGTGGCTCAGGAGTGAAAAATCAACACCACCCAAAATCTGTAGTTAAGACAATCCAACCCCCAGTGTAGACAGTGCTAGGTCAACAAGAATTCTTCCATCACTCTAGCTATTGCCTCTCAAGGAGGTAGATTACCTACATGGTTAGGGAAACCCCACCTGTTGCCGTTGGTAGTGTCCACAATGAAGTGCTACAGTGGAACAGCTATGCAGCTGTAGCATTTAAAGCCCTTAGTTAAACCAGTCTAACTTTCTTGTGTAACGCAATAAGCAGCAGGGTCATGCATCCTCTCTTGGGAATCCAACTGTTCAGTGCAGTGATAGACCCTTTCCACAGCCACCTTTAGTTTCTTTCTGATGTTGAAATACCAACTAAGGCCTTTAAAAAGGGAGGAAAGAAGCCTGGATGAGTGTGACTCTGCACAGGCAACATACCTGGGCAAACTCCAATTACAGGTGAGTAAACACTTTTCCCTCATCCAGAGCCATCTTTATAGAGCCCATGTTTGAGATGGACCAACAAGAACAACCCCAGAGAGGAAAGCCAAGTGCTTGAAGCCTGGTCAACTGCTCTCCTGAAACTGGTATCCCAACTTGGCTCCCCAATCAAGGGCAGAGTGGAGCAACATGTGACCTGAACTTCAAGTGGCATCTTTACAGATTTAAGGGATGAAAACATTCCTTAAGCCTCCCCTAGAAGCTGCTTTACCCGTAGTCCAAGGGATTCTGGTCTGGCACAATAGCCTTTATTACAACTCAGCAACTCCTGAAGCGTTTTCTTGCCTCTTTGTTTCAGGGTTCATGTCACAACACTCTGGAGACTTACGCAAAGGATTTCTGCTCGCAGAGAAAAGCTTATATGCGCTGAAGGCAATGTTGTCTAGTTTCTCTATAAGAACATGAATTTTTTTTTTTAAAGATTGACCTCTTCATATTTCCTGCCCCTAATAGTGTAAGGCAAATTTTTTCAGCCAGCCTCAGCTCTAGTTTTATACTTGCTCATTTTATGCATGCATATTTTACTTATGTATACATAAGTGCAGTAATAAGGTGCCTTGTTACTACATTTGTCTGTACAAAAGCCTTTTTGTATAAGCAAATATGTGCACGAATAGGAGAAACAGAAAGTTTGTTTCACCCTAGCATTATGCGTCTGACACCTGGCAATAAAGGGTAGAGAACCCAAGTGAGCTGTAGCTCATGAAAGCTTATGCTCAAATAAATTGGTTAGTCCCTAAGGTGCCACAAGTCCTCCTTTTCTCTTTTCACCTCATTGGAGTGAACTATGTCAAAGTTCAGGGAGAACAAAGCAGGAACAAATACACAGGCTGAAGAGGCTACTTATCTGTAACTGGAAGTACTGAGGGACCACAGGTGTCCATTTGTATTCCATGGGGGGGTGCGCATGTCTGCCCTGCACCTGACTCCAGAAGTGTTTCTTAGCCGTGTCTGTTGACCCCAACGTGCCCAGTGTGGCCCTTTGCACTCACAGCAGAGAGTGTAATAGTTCAGGCAGGGTGATGCCTCTCTAGTGTCCTGTTCTTACTGCTGCATCCAGGACTGCACAGAAAAGGGGGTGGAGGGCAGGTATTGGAATACAAATAGGGACCAGGCATTTTGAAGAACCGCCAGTTACTGGTAAGTAACCCCCTCTTCATTGTCAAGTGATGGTCTGTATATGTATTCCATATGTGGGTGATTAGCAAACAAGGGTTAGTGAGAGGATGCAATAGGAAGTGAGGTCTGTGATACAGTTTAGCTTACAGCAGTGTCCATAGCTGCTACTTGTGCGATGGTGTAGGGGGTCATGAACATGTGGACAGAACACCAGGTTGCTGCAGGACAGATGTCTTGTCACGAGACATCCGGGAGGCAGGCAGAGTGCACTGGCATTCCATCAGGCAGGGGTATTTTGAATTGTGTGTGGCATTTGGGGATGCACCCAGTGACCCATTTGGAGATTCACTGCAGGAAAAGGGCTCGGCCCTCAGATTGGTCGGCAATGGACAAATTAGTTTCTGTGATGTGCAAAAGGAGCGAGTCCTGTGGAGGTAGAATGCCAGTGCACGGCCATCAGTGAGGAAGTGCAGTGACCCTGCCTGCATGGGAGACGTGGTTTGGGGCAGAAAACAGCTAGGTGGATGCACTGAGTTAGGAGAAACTACTTTTAGGGGGTACTGGCAATGACACTTTGTCCTTGTGGAATACAATGTTTCGGGAGAAGGGGGGCGGAAGGGCGAGTCTGTCATGGCTGCCAGTTCACTGACCCATCTAGCTGAGGTAATAGATAATTCTTGGCTACCAAGAATGTCACCTTCATGGAGACGGAACATGTTGCCAGTGGCTCAGAGCGTGAAAGAGAAGGAGATTAAGATCCAAGAGGCATGTGGGTCTCAGTATTGGCAGGAAGGCATTGAGTAAACCCTTCATGAAATGGATGATGATAGTGTGTGCCATCCACAGGGGGCGAAAGGCACTGAACACTGCCAAGTACACCCGTGAAGAGCTGAGGGCAAGGCCTGACATTCTGAGATTTGAGAAGGGAGTAGAGGAGATAGGTACAGATACTGTACTCAGTGGGTGGTGATGGCGGTGAGCCCATGGCATGAAGCATCTTCATTTATCATGGTAGCAGGCCCTAGTTGATGCCCTCCTGCTCTGGTTAAGGATATGTCACACTGGGTGGAGCAAGCCCTCTACCCTTGAGCCCCATCCAAATACCAGGCTAGGGGTGAAAAGGGCCCAGATTGGGATGCTGGATCTTGCCCTGATCTTGTGTGAGATCTGGCAGTGTTCAGAGGAGGAGCAGTGTGCAGGTGCAGAGCCTGAGGAGATCCATGAACCAGAATTGACGGGGCCAGAATGGGGCTATGAGTACCACGGTGACTTGATCCCAGTGGATCTTGTGGGGAAAGGCATAGCAGATGTTACTCATCCAGAGGAAGAGGAAAATGTTGCCCTGTGAGTTCTCCGCTCTGGCTCCCATGGAACAATAAAGTTGCAGCTTTTGGTTCTTGGGAGTGTGTTACCAGCACATGCACACCTAGCATTGAATGGACATGAGCAACACATCTTGAACAACAGTTATGGAAGGTCAGTAACCGTTTTTTCCAAAGGCAGACAGACTCGGAGCAGAGGGAAGGTGACTTAGCGCTACCATGCTTGTTGATGTACACAACTGCTGCAGTTTTGTTGGAGAGCAATGGAACACGGTGGGACTGGATCATAGGAAAAATTGCCTGGCACATGAAACAGACTGCCCACAGTTCTAGCATGTTTATATGTAGCCTGGATTCCTGGGGTGTCCAGACACCCTGGCCATGTGATGATCTAGATGGGCTCCTGAGGGAGGCCTTCATTGTAATGGTGGCCTGTGGGGTGGAAGGGAAGAAGGGGGTGTTGTCCACAACCGTGGAAGGATCTATCCTCCCTCTAAGGGAGGCCAGCACTGTCCAGCCAATGACCATGGCCTCCACATGGTGTGTGTTGGGGCTGTAGATGGAAAAGAGTCAAAGGTAGAGGCAACACATGTGTAGACATTCTCTCCTTGGACATATAGCAACCTGGGCCTCTGTGGTACTGCATGAGAGAATGGTGGACTGTGGTACATAGCCTGTGACAAGTCCATGGTAATGGTTGTCAATGTTGTGAATTGGTCCACCTGAAGAATAGCCCATGCCACAATGGAGTTGAGCCATGCTCCAATAAAGTGGATAGTCTCTATAGGTATCAACATAGATTTTTTCCTTATTGACATAAATACCTACAGCTGCCAGGAGAGCACAAAGGGTGAGGATGGCAGAGTTGAGTCATCTAGATAGGGGTATACTAAGTAGCTGTGATTGCCATGGTAGCAGCACAAATGAGCCAAGATCTTAATGAAGACTCACAGAGTGTTTCTGCTAGGGGGATGCTGATGCAGGGAGAATGAGAGAAATTCTATGGAATATCCATGGTGGATGATCTTGCCCCAATTGCGTGCAAATGGGCAAGACAGCCCCCAAAGATGACATGGAGCATTGAAGGTGGCATTGGGGGAAGTTTGCACGTCCCGACTGGCATGTCAAAACAGGTTTTGGCTGCTGGTGGTAGGGGGTTGAGAAGGTGGTTGTAGCAGAAGCAGAGAAGTGTGGGCACTGAGAGCAGTGCCATTTATGTGGGACTGCCTCCTGATGGTAGTATGCTGGGTAAGGCGCGTACGGGTGTGGATGGAACTGCTGCCTCTTGTCTGCATCACATGGTGGCGGGTTGTATATACTAAGGGCCCATAATGTGCAGTCCTTCAATGAGTGAAGGGATTAGTTGGTGTTGTCACGGAACAACTTGTTCTCATCAAAGGGGAGGTCCTTGAGTGTATCTTGGATCTCTTTGGGAAAGCTCGATTGGAGCCACGAGTCCTAGTACACGACAACCCTGCTCATGAGAGAGCAAGAACACGTGTCAGCCATATCCACAGCTGCCTGGATGCCCATCTTGGCAACCAAGCACCCCTTGTCTACCAGTGCCTGAAATTGCTGCTGTTGGTGGCAGCTTGTCCCAGAACTCTGCTAGCCTACCATAGTTATTAAAATCATACTTGCCTAGCAGAGCCTGATAGTTCACAATCTGGAACTGTAATGCCACCGAGGAATATACTTTCCTCCCGAGCAGTGGAGGATGGCTTCATCCACATGCTATGCTGCCCGATCTGGAGGGGTTGACTTCTGCAGGTGCTGGCATGCCTGCTCTTCTGCTGTGTGGATGTCAAGAGAATTTAGGTGTGGGGGCACAGGAGGCAGGGGTATGCCACACCACCCGCACTGGTTGGAGGATGGCTTCATTAACAGGTACAGCCATCCTGGAGGGCCCCTGAGATTGGAGAATGTCCAAAAGCTGATGGTGCTGGTCCTGAACCTCCTCCAAGGGAATCCCTAGATCTGCTGCTACCCTCTGAAGTAAGTCCTGTTGTTGCCCATGATTGTCCAGTAGAGAAAGTGAGAGGGGAATAAGTGCCTCATCTGGCAGAGAGAAAGAGGCCCTAGGGACCAGTGGAGCTAGTGGTACCAGTTCACTATCCGGCTTTTTCTCGAAGGTGCTGCTGGAGAAGCAGGGGATGCACGATCAGATGCATGGCATTGATTGTAAAGGTCCCAGGCTTCCCAGTTCAGAGAAGGGGAAGGGATCCATGGATGCGGTGGGCCCCATAAGTAATGGTACCAGACCCTCACTGCTGGATCATAGGCCGGTGGGGACACAAGTCCAAACTGTGGTGTGACATCAGGGAGAACCATGGTTCTGGCTCCAAAACTTCCTCCGATTCCGAAGACAGTTCTGCCACTGAGGGAACTGT
The DNA here is from genome assembly GCF_965152235.1 of Eretmochelys imbricata. NCBI lineage: Eukaryota > Metazoa > Chordata > Testudines > Cheloniidae > Eretmochelys > Eretmochelys imbricata. Next base: position 302,759,584 of record NC_135572.1, read on the forward strand.
CAGTGTGGGAGGGCTGTGGGTCAGCACTGGAGGGGGCCTAGCTGGCAACAGCAGAAGTTTGTCTTCTGAAGCGGGGACATCTCGGCTGAGCAAGGGTTCTGAGAGGAGAGGAGATGGCAGTACAGGAGTATCAGCTCCACTGCTGATGAGATGCTCTGAGCAGTCAGCAGTCTTTGGTGTGCCCATGGAGATGCCAGAGGGCCCCAGCAGCATGAGCAGGGCTAGCTTGTCCAGGAGGCATGGGGGGGTGGGAGGCGGGAGCCGTGGCATGGGCGGTATGTATGCTAGTGAGTGCTCCAGACACATGGATACCATTCGCAGATCCTGTTTGCTCCAAGCTTTACCCTCCATCCAGGGAAGCTTGGGCACTGGTCTGGCCAGATTCATGCATGACATGTCACCCACCCTGATCCAAAATGCTGCCCTTGGGAGCAGTCCACTGAGGGGCTCTGCTCTTGTGCCATGAGCGTGTTTCTTCATCTTTTGTACAGCCGGAGCTGGGGCACACGCGGTGCTTGGAGGGGCGCTCACCACTGGGGACGGCCACTGTGCTGGAGGTCCAATGGTCCCGGAACCGAGTGTGCATGCGGTCGCATAGCTTCCTCTAGTGGGAACTTCTGGAGGCGGGGGCACTGGAATAATTTGTATTGTGGGGGTGCTGAGGGCCATTGAACCAAATTGTAAACCCTGCGTGTGATGGAAACCACTTCAAGAGCGGTGTGCGGCAGCACCCCCAGCATTCCTAGTTCCATCACTTACGTATGGAGGTGGAGCTCCGGAGCTTCCCAGGGTTGGGGCAGGAAGGACTTACAGAGGGAGCAGTGAGCCGCAGTATGTGCCTCACCGAGGCAGTACAGGCAGTCTGGTGCTCGTCGCTCACAGAGAATGAGCGCAGACAGGAGACAGTTTTTAAAACCTGGAATCCAGGACATAGTCAGGTGGTGCGTGTGCGGGGGGGGCGGAAGGAATAGGAAATGGTCCTTAATTGGGGAAAGAACTTCACTACCTAAACTATCTACAACAAACGGACAGTAGTCACTCTCTTAATGAAAACTAAGTGTGTGAAGAGGCAGGAACAGGAGAAGCGATGACCCACACGACCTATTATACCCTCGGCTGCAAGCATGAGGGATGCATTACCCATGTGTGGGTCAATAGCCACGGCTAAGAAACACTTCCGGACTCCGACGCATGGCGCGCATGTGTACCCCAGTATGGAATACAAATAGGGGCCATCACTCAAAGGAGATTTAGTTTTAACGAGGAAAATTAACAAAACTCCTTAGCTGTAATGCTACACAAAAGGGTCCTCAAAAGCCTGTTGCCCGTGTGCACACACAATGTTTTTATTCAATTTGATCTATTTTGGTATGATGGGTGAGAAGGAAATGTTCCATTTGTTTCTAAAGCAGGTCCAGCCAGGGCTGTGATAATACCACCACTTTGTCATTGTTTCTCCACCCTGACAGTGAAAGAACTAGCTTTAGGCCTGGCTTATGCGCACAAGTTACATTGGTGTGATGTTAAACAGGTCTAATTTTATGTGTGGACACTAACAGCAAATTAAACCTGGCTGATAACAGTCCATCTGGTTTTGCAAGTGCAAGCTAAAATGCTGTAAGTGTCTGAGTACAGAGCAACACTGATTTAACATCACACCTATAGGTAAACTGGTGCAACTTCTGTGTGCAGGGCAGCCCTTACTCCTGATCTATACTACAAAGTTTTGGAAGCATAGCTACGCTGGTTAGGAGTGTGGGGAAAAAAATCACTCCTGCTAGCTGACATAGCGGTGCCAGCAGACCCCGCAATTATAAATACAATTATGCCAACAAACAAGTGATTCTGTTGGCATAGCTAGGCTTGATCTACAGTTAGAACTGATTCAACATAACTATGTCAGCCAGGGGTGTGAAAAAATCACACTCTTGAGTGTCCTAGCAATACCAACTCAACCCCCAGCTGCTAGCATGGTGACAGAGGAGGACTTCTGGCAAGGTAACTATCTTTGTTTAGGTGGGTGGTATCTACACCCACAGAAAAGTACTGTCAGTTATCATAGGCTGTGTCTACACTACAAGGAGATGCTGGCGTAGTTCCTGCAATACAGACTGCCAGCCCTAGTGCCGTTCGTGGAGGTGGTGTTACTATGCCAGCAGAAGAGCTCCTTCATAGGTTCTGAGGTCAGAAGGGACCATCCCATCTAATCTGACTTCCTGTATAACACAGGCCTTAAAACAATTTGTTTTCTTGGCATATGCTGCATCTACACAGGAGGGGCTCTGCAAATACAATGTAGAGCAAGACCTAAGTGAAAGCTTATGTTTACTCCCCATTTGCCCCTTTATCTCTCTGCCATGACCGCTAATTAGCATTAGCTGCAGTGGCAATTTTGTGAAGTAGACACCTGAAGCTAAATCCTCAGATGAACTAGACCAAAGCTTTGACACTTCAGTGCTCTCCTGAGCCTAGAGGCCAAACCAGGCCCAGCGCTTAAAGTTAGAACAACTATGAGATGCCAATGGATTACAGACTTCAAGGGACTGTTGCACCAGTCAATCACAGGATCAGTTTACATTCCTGCTGCATAACATCCCCCAAACCTGGGGCAAAGAGGATATGGCTCCCCCACCAGAGCTTCAATAGAGCAATGCACTGAATTGGATTGAGACTGTTATCTTATTCGCTCACTGAGCAGCCATAGAACTGTAAACATCTTTCAGTCACTATCTGTCTGGGCTACATTTGAATGGTTACCTAAAGGTGAAATGCTCTATACTTTATCATCACTATTCCAGGCTCCATAAATTGTGCATTTAAGATTGTGGCTTACTTGTTAAAACATTTCCAAAACTTTCCAGGTTGTTTGTTTTGTTGGTTTTTTGGGGCTGAAACTATTTGCCAGATTTTACCCAAATTCTCTCCAGCCCAGGATCAGGAGGGTGCAAATGTGATTTTAAACCAATTTAGCACACTCCTCAGCCTGGGCTGTGAAATCTATGCTATGGCGCAGAGATGCAGCCCTGAATCTTATCCTTAACAGCCTTTATTTAGTAGAAAAGCATCGTTAAACACCTTGCTAGTACTTCTATGCTTCATTAAGCTTGTCTCATAGTTACTGCACATTGTTTCAGCAGCTGAAATTCTTTGCTACAGATCTAACATCTTTGATGACATCAGACAGAACTGGAATCAAACCAATGAAATGTATTTATTAGGTAGTTAGAGTGATAAAACCTGGTAGAATTTAGTTGCTGGCTTTTGAACAGTTGCTGGAGTTGTTTCTAATGAAACTTTTGACATGACCACTATTGGAAATGTATTGAGTAGTTAGGTCTGTGGTTAGTTTAACTGCTTCAAAACCAATAATGGCCAGTAGGGACCCAAAAGTGAATCTTACCTGTTACATCACTCATCCCCTTTGGTGTTACAGTAAGGACAGTTGATACAAACTTTTCTATAGTTGCTCCCTTCGTGACTTTGTGTTTTTTTTCTTTTAGGAGATGTAATCAAGGAGCAAAGGAGCCTCCTGAAAGTACAGAAACACATTAGAAATTACAGGAGGAAAATACCCCACGAACAGGAGGACCTGTACTGTGGGCTGCATGCGGGAATTGCTTGGCCCCAAAACATACACCCATGATGATGCAAAGACTTACTGGTGTGTCTAATTTTACACATGCTGAGAGATCACATTCTCTTCACTGGGACTACTCAGAATGTTAAGCATATGTGTAAATCTATGCAGGATCAGGGCCTCAGCGACTTACAAGTGGTAAGTATGAACAACCTCTATTAAATTCAGGCCCCACTCCATAAATTCTTAAAGGATGAGACCAATGTGAGCAAAGCCTACTTCTAAAAATGTTGCTGATTTATTTCAAAAGCTAAATCTTGGGCTTAATGACACATCACATCAACTGTAAAGCAAACAAATGTTGACTGCAGAGCTATGTAAATCTTTGTTGGTTTGTGTCAATGGGTGAGCATCTATAGTTATGCTATAGCTGATGGTAGGTGGTATGAGTTGTTAATATACATTGCAATGCTGACATAAATCAGAGAGCTTAACAACATGCATATGAATAAGATGCAGTAAATTGGACAGCTGATTTCAATAAATAAAACATATTTACTGGAGGAAAAATGTTTTAACATCAGAAATGGAATTTACTATGTGACTATCCTGGGGTTAAACATTTAAACTAGAACTAATGATAAAAAACAAAAAACAGCTCAATTGCAGAGTAACCATAGGCTACAGTGGAACGTAAACTTGATTCAGATTTTGCAAATTGTACTGAGCCACAGCTCCCACAGCCTTAAATGACAACAATAACATTTCAACCCAATCTTCACTTTAATGGGTTATCAATGCAAGTATGCAAAGAATGGGATCATACAAGAGTAAATAGGACTATGAATAAACAACATACAGTCAGTCTCAGTGGATTGTAAGCAGTCAGTACAGGACCAAGAGCCAGCAAAGGGAAAGTTTACTGCTGTAGCTGAGAACATGGACTAAAGTTTTGGCAACAGAGTGTCATATAACAAAGCAGTCCTGAAGTGTTACAGAAATGAAGGAACTGACTTACTGTGGGAAATAGCAATCAAAACAGCTAGTGAGTCTCAGGTGACAATGCACAAATAACATACTTTAGGGGCACAACAAAACAGAGAGGTGTCTAAATGCTAGAGCCTTATAACAAGAATTAAGCTTTATCTATCATTTAGCATAATACATCTAGTGCATCCAGTTTATAGCTTAGATACAATGTATGTTCACAGTTAAATAGTTTTTAATATCAGCAGGGATCCTGTAACAAGTCTCCAAGCCTCAGTATGCAGTAATAGTTCAACCAGCTCACCCCAGACCAGTGGTCCACCTAGTCCACTATTCTGCGTCCAAAAATACCGAGTACCAGATGCTTCAGCGGAAAGTACAAGAAACCATGCAATGAAAAAACTGACCATAAAGAAAATTAGTTCCTAGTGGTTGGCATCCGCTCTCAATCATGAGGATTTATAGTCCTTACTTTCATGATAATATTTCTAACCTGAGACCCTGGATGTGCTCATTCTCCCTATAAAAGTCTAATCCTGTCCTGAATCCTACTAAGATGTTGGCCTTAATGAAATCTAAAAGTTATTAACATAATCAGCTGTCCTGGGTAGGAGGTATGATCTGTGATAACTAAGAATCTAGCTATAATGCCTTTGGAGACCAAGATTTACAAGCAAGTAATTTTATTTCTTCAGAGGAACTAGTCATGATAGATCTCATTCTGGGTCATTACAATCTGGAAGAATGTCTCTATCATTGCACCTGCATTGTCTAAAGTGATGTTGAGCCAGGAAGCCCAGAATATGACAACCAGCATAAAATAATGGTGGAAAAGGCAACACCCCCTCCCAACAGAATATGATATAAAAGATGGACACACAGGAGCCAAACTACTTGAGTGGTAAATAGAAATTTAACATGATCCTAGGAAACTGAATGAAGGTGACCATGGAGAAATAAAGGTCAGACTATGATGCCCTGCTCAGGAAGGGATTCAAACTGAAGTTTTCATTGTTAGAAATGAATATAAACCAATTCTGTCAGCCCACACGGAAACTAGTGTTACCTCCTTGCTGCAGGGAGTTGGGGAATGCCCCACAGTGTACTCTGGCAATATAGGGAGAAATGTACTAAACATTCATGAAGATTTACCCTTTCAAAATGCTGTGCTGCCAACATCAGCAAATGCAACCTTAACCGTGTGAGTTATCTAAGTTTTACCCCTATTTACAGCTGGGAGAACAGACACAGGTTAATTTCCCCAAGACCGGAGAGCAAGTTGTGACAGAGCGAGGATTGGAATGCAGGAGTCTTGACACACAGCCATATGCTCACTCCCCAGCTTCCTCTCTAATGCCTTTTCATGATGGTGGCTCCTAAAGAAAGACTGGGGAGACAACAGGAAAGCACTTGTTACTAACTCCTCACACACACCTGGTGTGACTAAGCCCCCTGCTTCCCAAACCGGACAATGGCTAAGCAATTAGGCCAACTGCTGAAAATGGATTCACATTGAGCCATGCCAAGAAACCCACTTTATTTCTGAAAACCAGGAAGAAAAATATTTCAACTGTCCTTGTTCTAGAAAGTGACTTTATGATCCTCATACCAGTATAAACGCCTTCCCTAGCATTAGAAAATGAAATCCGACAGCCGCTCATAGACTCATAGATATTAAGGTCAGAAGAGACCATTATGATCATCTAGTCTGACCTCCTGCGCAATGCAGGCCACAGAATCTCACCCACCCACTACTGCCATAAACCTCTCACCTATGTCAAATCATGGTTTAAAGACTTCAAGGTGCAGAGAATCTGCCAGCAAGTGACCCATGCCCCATGCTACAGAGGAAGGCGAATCTGCCCTGGAGGAAAATTCCTTCCCGACCCCAAATATGGCGATCAGCTGAACCCTGAGCATGTGGGCAAGATTCACCAGCCAGATACCCAGGAAAGAATTCTCTGTAGTAACTCAGATCCCACCCCATCTAACATCCATCACAGGCCATTGGGCCTATTTACCATAGAATAAATTCATGCCAATAGAAAAGCCATGTCTTACCTAGGTAGGGTGACCATACATCCTGTTTTGGCCAGAACAGTGCCTTTTATAAGCCCTGTCCTGGCCATCCCGACTTTTTTTTTTGGCAAAAGTGGACATTTGTCCTTGCTAACTGATTAGGTTTCCAAGAGCAAATGGGACAAATGCCCACTTTTGTCAAAAACTGGAGTGCAGAGGAATGTGTGTGTGTGTGGGGGGGCAGCGATGCCAATCCTGAGCATGGGGGGAGGCAGGGCCCGGGGGGCAGGTAGGGCTCAGGTGAGCAGCAACACCAGCCCCAGCCTCACATGCAGGGGGAGGGGGAGGCAGGGCTTGGGTGAGTGATGACACCAGCCCCAGCCTTGCCAGGGTGGTTTGGTGGGCAGGGGGGAGAGGCAGGGCTCAGGCGAGCAGCAACTGTCAGCCCCAGCCCCAGCCCAGTGTGTGTGTGGAGGGAAAAGGGCTAGCATTTTCCATTGTGAAATATGGTCACCCTATACCAAGGTTAGAGAGACATGAACCTGGGAATAAAAGTGCAACTGAAACTCAATTTACTCCCTTAAACATTAGTATTATTTATTTGTATTGCCATAGGGCCTATAACCCCAGGCATGGACCCCCTCTTGTGCTAGGGACTGTACAAACACAGAACAAAAAGAGAATCCCTGCCCCCAAAAAGCTAAACATCGCTGGCAAGGCAAACCAGAGGCTGCTAACACAGAGATTTCTTACACACTGTTGCAAGACACAAACTGAGAGAAGCAGCACCGTTCAGTGTTTAGAAGCCGTGACAAAGTGGAAATTTTTTTGTAATATTTGAGGTACACATAGGAATCAAAGTTCCCCTCTGTACTTTGCTTTGCCACTAGTGCAGGTAAAAGGGTCAAGTCTTCTCCTGGAACAATGCAGGAGATATGAGGTGTGTGTGTGTCACCTCACTGCCTCGTGGAATGAATGAGTCATTAAAGAACTGGTTGAAACTGACCCAGTTCAACAAAGGAAGCCCTCACTGACCCAGCCACACTCAACGGCTGGAGGCTTCAGCAGCAGGGTTGTGAACTCATCATGGACCCTGGAGAACAAAGGACTGAGAGGACCAGCGGGGGACAAAGGCTTGGCCTCTGGAAGAGGCTGACTGCTGTCATCTGAGACCAAAAAAGGGAGAGACACAGGAACAGAGATAGGATACAACAGGTTGGCCGACATTTGCACAGGCTTGGTCAAGATGGACTATGTCTTAACCTTTCCCCCCTGTGCTAACCCAAAGATTTTCAGATTCTGTATGCCAGGTGACTAATAAATTGTTACCTTGCTTTGAAAAAGCTGACAAGCTTCACTGTATACACTCACTGAGAGCATTATGCCCCCTTGTTTGTTGATGTAATAAACGGTGGGAGTATTGTCCAACATGATAAGAACATGATGGGAGCAAATAGAAGGTAGAAATGCTTGACATTCTCATTGTACCACCCAGAGTTCCAGAATATTGATGTGCATCCTGGATTCTGAGGTCCATGTCCCTTGCACCATGAGGTCTCCCATATGCACTCCCCATCCTGTGAGCAATGTGTCTGTGATAATCGTCCTGCCTGGAGAGAATGGGAGAAAAGGGATACCTGTACATACCTACCACGGGTCCATCCACCACTAAAAGGAAGAGAGCATTATGGGGGGAACTTTCAACATAAAGTCCATGCATGTAGCATGGGTGAGTACGCTCTCTGGAGCCACATCCAGTGGTGATGGAACAATTTTTAGAGTGGGGATGCTCAGAGCCATTGAGCCAAACTGTAAACCCTGTATATGATGGAAACCACTTCAAGACACGGGTGCAGCAGCATCCCCAACACCCTTAGTTCCAGCACCAATGGACATATCTGTAATCAGCAAAGGTGGAGGCAAGTGAAAGCAGTGACGTACATGTAGTCTGCCATGTGGCCCAGGATGGATAAAGAAGTCCTGACCAGGACAGATGGACTGTTGACTACCTGGATGATGAGTTTCTGCAGAGTCTGGAACCTGTTTCTTGGTATGTAAGCTCAGGCTGTGATTGAATTGATGGGGGCCCCTATGAAGTCTAGGAACTATGTGGGAATCAGAGTTAATTTTTTGACATCGATGCTGACTCCCAAGGATGAAAGGAGTCTGAGCAACATGGAAGTTGAGATTCAAGCTTCATCTCTGGATTGTTCTGCTAGAAGCTAGTTATTGAGATAGGGAAAAATAAGGACCCCCAGAGCGCCTCCGGTGGGCTACTATAATATAGAAGATTTTGGTAAAGACCCAGGGAGTAATGGTGAGTCCAAATTGTAGAACCCTGTACTGAAAATGCTAAGGGCCTACCAGGAACCTCAGGAATCTTCTGTGGGCTGGATGGATGTCTGTGTGAAAACAGGCAACCTGCATATCGAGAGCCATAAACCACATGCCTTTTTCTAGTAACAATATAATGGCTGCTAGGGTGACCATCCAAAACTTGGGCTTGCAGATGAAGAGCTTGAGGTGACAAATCCAGGATTCATTTCCACCTGCCCTTCTTCTTGGGTGCCAGGAAGTAAGTTGAATAGAAACTGTGACGTTACACCCCGTATTCTTCATAGAAATATTGTTATGATATGAATATGGCATGACTAAGATATGTTTTATGCAAGTCCTCCAATCTTCCGTAGTTAAGGAAGTCATATTTGGCCAACAAGGCCTGGTAGTTTGAAATACAAAATTGGAGGCTTGCTGAAGTGAAGACCTTGTGTCCCAGAAGGTCTAAGCATTTGTCTTCCTTATCTGTCGGGGTGGAGTGTGAGTGTTGCTGCCTGGACTGTTCCGTTGCTGCTTATACTACCAGGGAATTGGGTGGAGGGTGTAAGAAAATAAACTCCGACCCCTTAGCTGGTATGTAGTATCTCTCCCCTTGGGGGTAGGCATGCAAGTATGTGGTATGCCAAACTGGTAGAGCTGGTTGGAGTATGGCATCGTTGATTGTTAGAGCAACCCTGCTCAGTATTGAGGAATGAAGCATGTTCAGGATCTTATGCTGCTTGTCTTGTACCTCCTGCAGTGGAACATGAAGCTCACTGCCACCTTTTGTAGGAGTTCTTGGAATTGCCGAGTCATCTGGAGGCAAAGGGGAGGCTGATGTTACTGCAGCATGTGGAGAGGATGATGGGAAATGCTTTTGCTCTGGCAATACCGACGGAACCAGACTGAGTGGTTTGTCCTTGATAACCAGTTCAGAATGCCTGCTCGAGGGTGCCCTTAGCAGGGACACGGTGAAGACTCCCTTGCTGAGCGGGTGGATTCCAAGAGTGGTACTGGGGCCAGGATCCCCAATAGGACCAGCAAGACTGATCCGGCAGATATTGTGGCTGGCCCCATGGAGAGAGCAACTAGCTACTTCCCTGCTGCTGGAGAGGAGGATAATGCCATGCCGATGGTGGTCCTTTTGAATACTCGTACCAGTGGTAGGGAATGGGCAGCCCTTGTGCTGCACTGGAATCCTCTGATGAGGAAAGCTCAGATCCTGGGTCCAATGGTGGTACTGTTGGAACCGGCAGAAGCATGTAAACCACAGGAGGAGGAGTTGAAGCGCAGCCTGACTGTGGCAAGTCCTTGATAGGAGATCGGACCTCCCTAGGTGTGGATGGCAGAGGAAGGCGTGGATATCTCAGTTCCCTTAGGGTTAACTGCTCATGTGGCTCTGGTGCTTTCTCCAATTGTCCTGGCATTAATGGCACCCATTCCATAGCCAGAGCCAGAACTGGAGCAGAGGACTGTCCTGGAACCAGCAGATCCTTTGTCATAAGGGAGGCTGACATTAAGGGCATGTGGGGCTCAGGGCTCGGTACCAGCAGATCCAGCAGTCTACGTGACTTCTTGTCATCCTTGTGCACCTTGGAACACACTGCATCTCTGTGGCCCAAAACTTGTGGAAGGTGCATCATTCTTCTTCAGTTTGGAGGAAGACTAACTGTCATGCTTATGCACATGCTTCCTTGCCTACCGAGTAGGCTGTGGCACAGGGTTCGTAGCGGTGGTACTGCCAGAGCCAGACTCAATTTCTGTAGCAGGAGGCACACTCTTGACTTTCTCAGGCCAATGTGCTGTGGTGGTTCCCCAGTCTGTTTCTGACTGAGGCCTGATGGTGACTTCCATGAGGCACTTCTTGAAGTGAAGAGCCCAGCCTTCTCGGGTAGGCTTGGGAAGGACTGGCAGATACTGTAGCTGGATGAAATGTGGGCTTCTCTTCAGGGCCAGATTAAGACCTTTAGAGGCCCTAAGCACTGAAAAGATTATGGTGCCCACCCGCCCCCATATGTAATTCAAAATAAAAACAATACTATACCGTAAAATAAAATTTTATTTTCCGAAATGACACAAAACTGACGTGTATGCTGAAATTAAAATTCTTTCTAGATTTTCTGATTGCAAAATTCTGGATAAGTTCACCTCTCCTCTTCATATGAGCTTCAAGTGTATCAATTATAGTGTAGTAAGTAGATGTGTGAAATTTGTCTCTAGGATTCAATGTTGTTTCTGTTGCACTGTTATCATTTGCTTGGTTTTTCCTGATTTGCTTCAGGACTGGGCTTCTTTGTAGTTAGTATCAATCAACATATCTTTTGATATGTCTTCAAATCTTTCAAAATCATTCCTCAATGTGTGTAAGTGGTCTGCTAATGATTGACAGAGGTCTGTACATGTTTTCAGATCCAATTCTTTTTCTTGGAGAGCTTGACTTGTGTGGTAAAAGTGTTGTAAAATTTCATTCCACATGGTCAACATGAATACAAACTCTAGTTCTTGCATCTTGTTTGCAACGTTTTCTGCCTCTTGTATAGTTTCTCCCTTTTACGATTGTTCTTCAGCTACACTTTCTAATGCATCCACAATCTTTGAGTAGAACTCCAGAATTGCACTTGTTGCCACTGCACGTGCCTCCCAGCGAGTATTAGAAAGAGATTTCAACACAAGAGATTTCAACAGAAACAGATTTTGATCATTGCCCAAATATGTTTTAAGAACTGCCCATCCGTGTGTTGAGGCAGAGAAAAATGTATAAAGTAACTGGACTGTTGAGAAAAAACTTACTGCCACTGGACAACAATCAACAGCACCACGGCCAACAAGATTGAGAGTGTGTGCAGCACATGGTATGAATATAGCATATATGTTCTGTTCTAAGAGCTTCTTCTGCATTCCTTGATAACGCCCTGACATCTTGGTAGCGTTGTCATAAGATTGACCTCTGCACTTTGAAAAATTTATTTTGCAAACTTGGCACAGATAATGCAGTACTTGATTTGCCATTTCTTCACCAGTGTGGCTCTTCAAATTGAGGAATGTTATAAATCGTTCAACAGGTTTTCCATCTGTGGGAGACACATATCTTCGTACAATACTCAACTGATCAATATGTGAAAGATCAGATGTAGAGTTGACAGATAAACGGAAGTACCCAACAATACTTATTTCATCCACAACAGCTGAATGAACTTTGTCACTCATTATACCAATGAGTTCATCACATATGGTCTTGGATAAGTATGATGGGTTACCTTTGCCAGCATTCCCATATTTTCAGATATGGCCTGCTAAAAAAATCTCTTTTTTTTTTTTGATGCCCCCTGCTTTGCTGGTGCCCTAAGCACATGCTTAGTCTGCCTATTGGGTAATCCAGCCCTGCTTCTCCCAAGCAGTAAAGGCAGCATTGGTGCTTGTCGCTGACTGAGAACAAACACAGGCAAGAGGTGCAGATCTTGAATCCTGACATCTTTGGAATAATCCAATACCCGCGTATGTATGTTCGGGTGCAGTGGGAGGTGGGGAGGAAACCAGTAAACAGATTCCCCTGAAGTCCCAGTCTTTCTAAAACTACTACTTATTTATGTAAGAAATAATAAAACAGGAGAAGAAAAACTATATATACAATTTTAAAACTTTTTTTTTTAAAGTGCATTAAAGAGGAGAGAATACTAGCAGCTCTGACTGAGAGCATGCAGTGATGAGAAGGGATTGGAGATGCTGTTGGTGCACCCAGCCTTTTATAGCCTCAGACAAAACTGTGAGGCGAAGAAAGAGAGCATGCATGGACCAATAGACGTTCCTACTTTCAAATTCTCTGGCTCCGGACACATGGCACACGTGTAAACCCTCAGTGGAATACAATAGACCATCACTTCAATGTTGCCATGGGAGCACTTCCATTCACCACGCCCCATCTAGCTATCTTAGCTCCTTATCCTGCCATTGCTATTGTATCTGAGCACCTCAGAATTTCTAATGTATTCATCCTCACAACACCCCTGTGAGAAAGGGATGTACTATTATCTGCATTTTACAGTTTGGGAATTGTGACATAGAGACTAAGTGATATGACCACGGTCACAGGAAATTTATGGCAGAGCTGGGAACAGTATTCCCAGGCCTATGTCCCAACCACTGACCATCCTTTCTCTCCTCCCTTTGTCTGAAGTGTGCTCCAATGCACTGAGGAGATATTGATGCCCTTTGCAGAAGTGCTATATGCAAGAGAGTCCCAAACTCTCCCTGTACTAGGACGATAGTGGCTACCAGTGTCTCCTTATGCTTAGACCCTCATATACTGGGCAGTGGGGAGAATGGAAAAATGCTCTGAAGTTTGAGGTGCTTTCTCGTGTCACAATTCACCTCTATATTAATTCCTAGCACTACCTGCAACTTGCTTCTTGGCATACACATGTGGTATATATGGCTTCTTAAAATCAGCTGTCCTGTCCTAAACAGCCAAGACTGATGAATCAAGGCCCCTAATTCCAGCCACATCACTGCACTAATGGCACAGGCACAAGACTATTGGACTGAGGAACACAAAACAGCTGACAAACACCACATACCTCCTTTCAAGAACCAGCACCCTCAGATATGGCTGCCTGAACTTCCCTTTTCTCACTACCATTAGTCAAGATAAGACAGGCATGTCAGCACCAATGATATACCAGCGTCCAGATATGATATCTGGATGGTGGCATAGAGCTCTCAGTTTAGGGAAATATGCCAACTCCCATAGGGAGCCGACCTGAGGCCTGGTCTACACTACAGAGTTTGGTCGAAGTAATGCAGTTTATGTTGACCTAACTTTGTAAGTGTCTTCATTATAATGTTGCTCCCGCCAATGTAAGTCGCCCACTACACCGACCTAATACCTCCACTGTGAAAGGCATAACACTTAGGTCGAGGTAGTTAGGTGGATGGAGTCTCCATGTATAAGCTGCATTGCTTACATCGCCTGTTGCTGTCTTTGACAGTCCAAGCTCCACCACTGTGGGGCTAATAGCTCAAGCCTACCCATCCCGGGCTGGTCAGCCCAAGCCCCACCGTCCTGGGCTGGTCAGGTGGGGCTGACAGCTGGAGCCCCGCCACTCTAGGACCCTGCAAGGTTGTCAGCCCAAGCCCCGTGAGCCCAGGTCAGGTGGACTGTGCCAGCCATGGGGATCTACTTGCAGTGTACACATACCCTCCAAGGCTGGAGGATGGGCAACCCTTGGAGCTTTCCTCTGGCCTCCCCACAGCACTGCCAGCTCCCTACTGGTCCCCTAAAAGTTTTGAGCCCTCAAATGTCTTGTTAGTTAGGGCACTGGCCAAGGCATATGAGGAGAACAGGGTGTCTAGGACCCCAGACTCCAACAGTTACCCTCTGAGCAAAGGAGGGAGAAACCTGATGAAGAAAACAGTTTATAGTACACAATTAAAACATGATTACAAGTTACTTCTGAGCTAATGTCAGAGCTGCACAGCCAGCTCCTTTCTCTATACGCAGCAATAACAGCAGGCCACACCAGGACAGAGGCATTCTTTCCCCCTGCATTCTACATGACTGCCACTATCTCTAGAGTGCTGAAATCTTTACTTTCATTATTCAGCTTCTGCATCTCTTTACAGCCACCACCAAAAGCCAAGAATGAGGAACTGTGTAACTTGTATCTTTAGAGACGGGAAAATGAGTTACCTGTAATTTTGTTTCTTTGAAGATATCACTTTATGGAATTCTCAGTGTCTGGTCCCCTTATGCCAGTATACAGGGTGGCTTGGAGCCCTACATACATAAAGTGATAAACTTGCAAGATAATATCTTTAAAGAAATAAACTGTAACATGAAAATGAAAAAGACAGCAGATTACCAGACTCAACATGTATTTTTGATGTCATAGTCCATTTTTAAAGATTTTGGGAGAAAAGCTATGACAATAATGATAATCATTTATGTTTCTTGCATTCTTGAAATGTTTGATAGTAATGATAATCCATCAAGATCAGCTTCGAGTTCTCACCACATACCCACTTAAAAAGAATTGATTAGTTCAAAATATCCCACTTAAAACCCCTTCTTCTTATTAACCTTACATCATTTGTTATTTCTATAAACCAAATTTTAAAACTTGAGTGATTAAAGGCGGGCAAGTTGCTATGCTGGGCCATAGGGAACAACCTTAAGCTTTCAGTTCCCTGGACTGGTGATCACTAGCCATGTTGAGCTGATTATTGGCCTTGCTGTAGGCAGCACAGGAAGACAGATGGCCACTGCACATGCATTTGTGACTACCCACCAAATGAAATTACACCAGCATTGAGACTGGAAAAGGCTCCATCAGAACCATCCAGACAGATAAAACTGTTTGCTCCTTCAGAACCATCCAGACAGATAAAACTGTTTGCCACCATGACAATGTAGGTGGAAAAGGGCCCAGGAGTGAAAAGAACTGTGTTCCCCCAGTGTGACTGGATAATACTTAAGGCCAGAGACCACCTGTACCTGCTGATAGTGGAAGGCGGGGGGGGATGGAATGAGGGCAGCTGCTTCAGCCGATGTTACTGAGCATGCTCAGTACAAGCCAAGTAGCAACTCTTGCGGGGAGGTGCGGGGCACATGACCCTCCGTGCCCCCTCTCCCCAATGTGGCGCCTCTGCTCAAGGCCCTCCCTGTGCACAGGACCAAACATAGATGGAATGAACCAAGACACTTTGATGGTATGTGGGTACCATTTTGACCCCACATTGCTATAGCCTCTGAACACCATTTATTGATTTATCCTCATGACACCCCTGTGAGACAGTGCAATTCTATCGTCACTATTTTACAGTGAGGCACACTGACATTAAGCAACTTCTCCAAAGTCACACAGGAAGTCTTTGGCAGCACCAGGAAGTAAGCCAAGTTCTGAGCCCTTGTCCAGTTCCTTAATTCCAAGGCCATTCTTCTTCCTCTCATGCTAAAAGGCAGAATCATGCACTGACAAAAACAAGTTCATAATAATTAAAAAAGCAATTGAAAAAAAACCAGAGGAAAACAAAGTCATGTTGGCAACATAAAATAGTTTGGGTCCAAATACTGATTTTGTCCAAAATTGAGAGCAAGTTGTTCACTGCTGTGCCTTCACAGTTCTGGCATTATACATTTCAGAAGGAAGCAATGGACAAGGCATCAGGAAGAAGATCTTAGTACAAATGAAAGAAGCAAATGCTGACTCTAAGCTTATCAGTTGTGACTTTCTTCCTCCTCGCAGGAGAAGATGCTGCATTACTGTTGAGCTGGCCTTAGTAGAACATAGATCAGTAAAAGCAGGCGGGTCTTTACCACACAGCTGATCACGTACAAGCCCTAGAAAAAAATAAAAGGGTAATTTAAAAGGAAAAATACTTACATAACTGAAAGAGATTCTATTAACCTACTTAATATAATTAGAAACACTTACGGCAAACAATGAGAGAAATCTGAACTAACTCTGGTAAATATCAAGGACTTTTTTTATTTTTAAAAATTAGAATGTTTTTGTTCAGAAAGTAGGCAGCTGACAATTAAACAATATTACAGAAGTACTTATGCTTCAATTAAAATAAAAGCATTTTTATTAAAATAAAATTAAAATTATTCTATCAGTTTTTATTCTACTCTTATCAAAGTGTTTTTTATTAGCTGTCAAAGACCTAAGACAAGTCAGAGCTGCTCTAAAAGTAAGCTGAAGTGGAACCAAAGCCATGAATGAAAACATTGCAGGAAAGAGAAATTCTTAAAGACTAAGGGCCTGATCCAAAGCTCACTGAAGTCAATAGGAGTCTTTCCACTGACTTTGATGAACATTAGATCAAATCTGAAGTAACTTCCAACAAAGAAAATACATATGATTTTTCAAAAGATAAACATTTGATTCATGTTATTTTCTGTTTGAAAGTATAACATGAAAGACAGAAACAAACAGATTATCCACCAAGTTGCACTTTGTGAAAGTAGGCTTACTCCTGCGATCTTGGAGCTAATGTGGCTAAATGACAACTCCATGCCACCAGATCTGCCCCAAAATCCTATTTTTATATTCCCCAAACCTCTGGCAACCTCCATAACAAGTACTAAAATAAATAATAGTTAAGGATTTGATCACACTATACAGCAGCATGTATATTTACACTACTAAGGGAACTATAATTTTTTTTATTTTTCGGTATATACATTTGATGCTGATTATTCTCTTGAACAAGTGGTCACCACATATTTCATGACAACACAAACATAATACAAAAACCTTAGCATCACAGTTCAGAATAATACACAACCGTACAACATATATTTCACTTAATACTCACTACGTGTATTGCCAAACATAATGGCCAAAGGTCAAATCACCTTGAAAATGGGAGACTGTCAAGTAATCAATTGCAATGTAAATCATTCCAGTCATTGGGAAAGACATTTAATAGAAGCTAAGGAATGACAGATAGAAAAGCTCCATTTAGTTTATTGTGTCTATAGCAGTCATAATGCAGCAGTGTTTTCTGTAGTATACACAAAAGCTTTGTCCAGTCTATTTTTAAAATGGGTCAAGCACCTCCCTTTAAAGGGCATTCCAATAGTCTGTTTTTAACATTACTTACTTTCATCGCATTGTTCCTTGCTATATCTCCTTGGACCACCCAAACAATTAGTCTCTCTGAGTTGTTTGTGGACTATACCACATGTTCCATAATCATTTGGTAAAGCTATTTATATTTAAGTTTGATTTGTGAAGAAAAAGTATATCCCACCAGCTCCTTAATTATTTTTGTTAAACAATTCACAAATCCACCGATTAATAAAAAACTGTCACTACCCTTTCTGTAACTGTTCTTCCAGATGTGTTGCACAAGTCCATTCCAATGTAGGTGTGTGCGTACCCTGAGCACAGCTACCAGCAATTTTCTCCTCAGTGGTACCTGTTGCATCAGCTTTGGCGCCCTCTGGTGCTGCATGCTCTTAGCACCAGTATAAAGGGCCTGGCCAACCCTGTGCCCCTCAGTTCCTTCTTTCCAGTCAACTCCGAATTGGGGTAAGAGAGCAAGTCTTGGAATGTGCAAAACATTTTGAAGAGCAACAGTTACGGAAAGGTTAGTAACTTTTTTCTTTGAGTGATTGCACATGTCCATTCCATTATAGGTGACTCCCAAGCAGTTGTATAGGTAGAGGTGGAGGATTCAAAAGTTTAGTGACATGCTGACTTCAACAGTTTGGCCAAACTCAGCATCGTCTCCAGCCTGCTGAGTGATGGCGTAATGAGAAGCAAATGTGTGCACAACGACCAGGTTGCTGCTCTACAAAAGTCCTGGATAGGTACCTGTGGTAGAAACAGTGCTGGAGATGCTTGTGCTCTTGCAGAATGAGTCATTAGGACAGGCAGGGTAGGAACCCCTGTCAGGTTGTAAAATGTGCGGATTCATGATGTGATCCATGATGAAATTCTCTGGGCTGAGAGGCAGACCTTTCATCCTGTGTGCAATGGCTACAAACAGTTGGGTAGATTTTTGAAACAGTTTTGTCCTTTCTATGTAGAAAGCCAGACCATGCCTAACAACTAGCGAGTGGAGACTCCGTTCTTCCCTGTTCGCATATAGCTTTGGACAGAAGTCTGGTAGGAAGACAGATTGATTGCTATGGAACTGGAAAACCACCTTTGGAAGAAAAGCCAGGTGAGGATACAATTGAACTTTGTCCTTAAAGAACACCATGTAAGGCAGCTCTGACGTGAGGGCACGGATCTCTGAAACTTTTCAGGCTGAAGTGATGGCCACTAAGAAGGTCATCTTCCATGATGGGTAGAGCAGGGAACAAGTTGCCAATGGGTCAAATGGGGGAGGTTTGATAAAACCAGGTTGAGGTCCCGGGGGGGGGACTGGTTGCCTCACATGGGGGTACAACCTCTCATGGCCCTTAAGGAAACGATTAAAGATGTCATTCGAAAAAACGGATTGGCCATTCACCCAAGATGAAAGGCTGAGTTCGCTGCCAGGTGGACTCTAATAGATGCCACAGTTAGACCTTGCTGTTTTAAGTGCAGTAAGTATTACAGAACGAATGACAGTGATGATCGCATAGGTGAGACACCCTTCTGGGAAGACCAGATAGAGAACCGTTTCCACTTTGTGAGGTAATTAGTCTTGGTGGATGGCTTCCTGCTTCCTAGTAGAACTTTGCGGACCTGCTCCAAGCAGGCTAGTTCTGTGGGGTCTAGCCATGGAGCTTCCAGGCTGTCAGGTGGAGGGACATGAGATTTGGGTAGGGTGACCTGTTTTTTGGGACTTTTTCTTATGTAAGTGCCTATCACCCCCCATCCCGTGTCCCATTTTTTCATAGTTGCTTTCTGGTCACCCTAGGTTTGGGTGATGCGCCGCACTGTTGTACTGATCTCTGAGGTGCTCTGTAATCATCATGATTGCCTGGAACCATCCTTCTGGGAGGAAGGTTCTGGCTTGGACAGAGTCAAGCACCACTCCAGTGAACTCTATCTTCTGTATTGGGAAGAGAGCAGATTTCTGCACATTTATTAATAGGCCTAGGTCCCGTTAAGTCAACTGAATTAAAAATATGCTGGACATCACTTCGGCCCTGGTCTGGCCTTTGACCAGCCAGTCATCAAGGTAAGGGAAAACCTGAACCTCCTGCCACCATGCACTTTGTAAACACTCCTGGGGCTGCCAACAGGCCGAAAAGGAAAACCGCGAATTGGTAGTGCATGTAGTTCACGATGAACCTGAGGAAACTTCTGTGTTCTTGAAATATCAAAATGTGGAAATAAGCATCTTGACTGAGGGCCTTGCACAGGGGGAAAGCCCACAGCTTCCAGAAGGGCCACTGTACCGGCATCTGCCACTGCCCAAGAGGCCATGCAGCCAATGCAATGGCCTGGCCCCATCGCAGGGTAGTGCCAAGCTATACACCAGTGCCGGCTCCTGCAGGAGATATATAACTCCGCCTCTGCCTCCAACTCTGAGGTGTCTGTTTGGAGATCAGGGGGAAGTGGTACCCGCCGGTGCAAGGGACCAGTGCTGAAGTGGGGAAGACTGGGACTGGGTCATCATGGCCGGTTTCCCTTTACATAGTACCAAGGTAGGAAGTTCTTTTCTTCCTACCAGTGCAGTTGGCTCTTCTATCACCAGAGATGCTGGTATCAACAGTGACAGTAGGTCTATAGCTGAAGAAAAACTGCCGGCATGGAAGGTACCACCAAAGCTCCAGTACCATGCTGCCCCTCTGGTGCTGGGCTCAACGACACCTGAACTGAGGGCAAAGTCAGCATTGCCGCCTGAGTTTCTGGAGCTGCGGAGTGACCCAGTGCGGGTCACACTCTTCCATGGTCTCCATGTCCAGCCGTCCTAAGGGTTGGGGAACATCCTCTCTCAGCCATCTTCTTCTGTTTCTTCCTCGGCACTGGAGTTGGTGAATGGTGCAGAGGCTCCTGAATGGTGGCAGAAGTACTCCTCACTGATGCAGAGCTGTTTGGTGCTGAATCTGAATGTCCCAGCTCTGAGGGAGGTCGAGCGCCACTTCCATTAGAATGGACTTCAGTCTAGTGTCCTGGTCTTTTTTGGTACGGGGCTTGAAGCCCCTGGAAATCTTGCAGAGCTCCCAAACGTGAGCTTCCCCCAGACACTTGAGGCAACTGGAG